>NW_009707604.1:22769-33525 GCF_000703405.1 Apaloderma vittatum | reverse complement strand
ACAATTTTCATCCTCCTGAAGCCTCACATCATTCTCACATTTCCCAGAACAGAAGCATGTGTGAAGGGGAAATTATTTCCAGAAAGAGGACTAGGTGCTTTGCACCACCTTATTCCCCAGGGTAAATGGGTGTAGTAATCATGAAGAACACAGCAAAATAGGAATAAAGATCCATCACCCCACAGCAAGCACTTAACAGTAAGAAAGGTCATCACTGATGACCTTGCTTGATATTGCAGCTCGGAACATGCATGAAAATCTAGAAATCCTTATTCAACTTACTGGCAATCACATATGCACAGAGCCCTTTGAAAAATACGTCCATGTCTCTTGTTATGGCCAGTTCTGCCAGCAGTCTCCTCTCCCAGGGCTGGAGAAACTCCCAGTAGTCTTCCAACAAATATGCCACAATGAAACAGAAGAGAGGGTTGGCACCATAGCTGTCTTTCTGTGATTTTCCTCAACATTCTGTGCACCCAGCGATGAAGGGCAACCCTAAAATTGCAAATGAGAGCTGTTTACCAGGTCTGCTTGGCACCACCGCAGAAAGAAGCTCCTGAACTACACCTCTCCATGGGCTCTCTGGCTGAGGACACCAGAATCAATTGCTCTGTATTGAAAATCTGGCTGAAAAAGTGTTGAGAGTGGTAATTTAGCAGCTGCAGACTACTAGATTGAATTTGCAGGAAAGGCAATTAATTCTTCTTCCTCCTTAACTCTACTTCTAAGCAGGCCCGCTAACCTTTTGGGGGGATTACGGAGATTTCCTTGCCATTGGTGAATGCAGATTCTGCCACAGATTTTAACACCCGAGATTAGTTTTAGGCTCAAGGTTAAATCTTCACCCTTCACAGAGTAAGAGAGGAGAGTGCGTTTACTGGGGTCTGGGTGCAGAATCTACTCACCCTAGACACTGCTTGAGGAGCTGGTGCCCCAGAAATGAGCGTGAGGTACATGCAGGGAAGTCAGCAGCACGTGCAGGGAAGTCAGGCTGAATTCCTGCATTCTGATGGAAGAAAAGCAGCAATTCCCATTGCTTCAGTGGGACTCAAAAGATTATTGTAGAAAATAGCATTTTTTTAAGACAGAACTCTACCGTGGTGGACTGCATTACTTAAAAAAGATTACAAATGTCAACACAAGGCTGATATGCCTGACTTTGACAACACCTTCAGAAGCAGAAATCACAGGCAAAATTGTTTCCACACTAACATCTGTAATAAGAAATAAGAATTCCTGCTAGGAAGTCCTTTCCTATACAATTGAATGTCAATTAGCAATTCCTCCTGCATTTAAAAGATTTATTCGAAGAGTTTGAAATGTCTATTGGCTAATTCATTTCTCAACCAGAAATCTCAAAATAAACCTCTTCAGACTTAAGTTCCTCTTATTAGAGGAAAAAGATATTCAAAACCTAACTATAATTCTAGTGCACCTTATACTGTCAAAGACCGATGATACCCAGAAATATAGATTCCCTGATATTGGAAAATACCTGGAAAGCTGCTACAACAGATGGGTTATTATAAAGATTCCTTTTAAAAAGAAAAAAAAAAAAAATTACTTTAGCCACTTTAAAGCACACATCTCATCTTGGTGGTCATCTAACCAAATGTAATTTCTACCTTTTTCTTTTTCCTTGGAAGGAAATAAATGTCTCAAGGTATTTTTGGTGTGGGGTCCCTTTAAGCCTGCTACACTGAAATGGTAGAACATCCATGCTGCAGGAAATTAATTAATTGTGTAAACTGCCAGCATGTGGAGCAGGTGGCCAGACTTCTAACAGAACACAGCCCGTGTTTAGACTTACTTCCATAAAATATTACAAAAAGTAGAGACTGAAAAACAACAGAACAGCATGGTTCTGCTCCCATCCAGCACTGATTTCTCCAAAAATATCAAGCAGTGAGGAAGGAGGAAAGAGGAAAGGGGGTGGGTGTGTGCCTGGAATTGAAGCTGGCTTTTCTAACACCAAACACTGAAACTCATGACAACATTCAGGAAGAAGATCTCCCACAAAGTAAAAATTGTATTGTCCTACTCATCAGGCTTGTGTTAGGATTGTAGATTTGAATAACAAAAGGGACACACAGCTGCTACTTTTTATTTTGATGAGTTGTGTGAGGTAAGCACAGCCAAGAGAGAATGAGCCCTATCCTCAACACCGTTGCTAGGTAAAGCTTATTTATTCTCTTCTGTACAGAAATCACTGAGATGTCTCTGGAGGTAGGGAAACCTTGATTATTTTCCCTGTTTAACTCTGGGATTCTGGTAGGCTTTACAGTTAGATGAAATGATAAAGAACATTTAATACCCAAATTTCCAACTCCTTCATGCTATACTGCAGCTCTTAGCAGTCATCCCATGTCTGTCTGCTGCTTGTTTCTCACATGACAGTGTCATGGACCACTGCCCCAAAAAATCTTGATGTGAGAGTAGTGGAGAGATTTTTTCTAGGTTCTCCACTGTCCTTGAAGACATTGGTCAAACTGCTTTCCTCTCCAATACCTGCCATGGCCTCTGTATTTACTCAGAATAGTTCTGTTTAACTCAGCCTGCCATTACACATGCCAACTATTTATCTTGAGATACTTGGGGGTATGAACCTCAATACCGCTGTCAGTATGTTTTCAAGACTGAAAGTCTACTAACATGTAAAGAAAAACTAAGGGAGAAAAAATGATGGAGTTTAGGTTGCCAAAATAATTTTACAGGCATGCCTATTGGGAGAAAATATGGAAGCTCCATAATGTACTTCCTACAAGAAAAAAACCCCTTTACACATATGTGCGCTTTCAGACTTATTAGTCCCTGCTCTGCATATTTAAAAATAAGAAAATTTCATGGAACTTTGATTTTTTCTTAGTAATGCTGCCTGTAACAGGGAGTTAGTCCTGAAATACCTTATTCACCACATGGCTCAAGGGAACTGGCTTGTTCAGAGCCTCCCAGGTGACAGCAAATACAGCACAGAGATGTCTTAACTCTCTCTGTCGATCTAATGCAATTATAATTTATTTTTAAAGATTATAATCTACATCCTATGTGGTAGCAGTGTATGAAAAGCTTTCTACTAAAAAAACCCACTCTGAAATATTCTATGATTCTTCAATTTGTATAAAGCAATTCATATATTTACTGCATACTATTCTGGTAAAACAGAAGTTTTTTTGGTTTTCAGTCATCCCAGGCCTTTTGAAAGTTTCCGATTAAAAATTAATTGAAGCTTCTTTTTTATAACTGCAGACAGATATGTCATACAGTGATTCAAGACAAACATTGAGGAATATTTAATTAACTGAAGCTACAGGAAGAATGTCAGGCAGCATGTAATTATGCAAAGCTAGAATTTACTCTCAAAATTATGATTAATTCCTGCAGGTAGCAGGGAGTTTTAGGGACAATAAATCACTGGAATCTGAACTTTACATCACAGATGAAATACGGGACGTACCATCTTTCATTTCTTCCAGCAATCTAACAGACCATTAGGATGAATGGACAGATTCGTATACAGATACGTGTGCACGTGTGCACACAAAGGGAGAAGAAAGGAAGGGGCATTCTTGCCTACTTCAGAATAAAGGATACCACCTAAAACCCAACTGATATCACTTGTGATTTTCCCTGGAGTTTCATTGAATTTTTAAATTGGTATGTCTTTTTCTTAATTCTAACAAATGATGTTTGAAACAAAAAAAAAACATAGAAACGCTCCTCACACTAATCTGCAAGAAAATGATCCACCGCAAATTATACCTATCACATTTTTCTCTCACAGCGACATCCATTTCTATATCCTTTCAAGCCCTAATGAACAAGAATTCTATTTACTAATTTTGTTAAATATTTATTTTTCTGGTAAATCCCAATAACCCCAAGGTTCTTCTTTAAACTCTCACAGTCCTTTCTCATACATCTCATTAATAACAACAAAGAAAATATCTGATCAGACAGGTTTTGTATATCCCAAGATCCACTACATTTACCCTTTCAGTTGAATTAAATATAGCTTTCCATACCCTCTTACTGTATGCAACTACGTGCCCAAGTCCTCTGGTAGGAATCAATAGGAATGTGCTGTGACACAACTCCAAATGTAAATAATCCACTCTAAGGTGGGACAGTCTTGCCACCGAGGCTTCCTCATGACAGAGGAGCCCTTGTGATTACTGGGACTGAAACCATATTTCAAGAAAAACCTTGCAGAGAAGTCTGGGAATTTTGTGTGCCAGTTAAGCAAGAAAAGACCGGACCTGTTAAATTTGGGTGTTTCGTGGACTGTTAGGCAGCAGGACAACATTAGACTTAATTTGGTAGCTTCCTCTGTTTATGCAGTTTTAAGACCCTCACTACAAGAAAGACACTGAGGTGCTGGAACACGTCCAGAGGGCAGCAAAGCTGGTGAAGAGTCCAGAGCACAAGTATTATGAGATGCTGCTGAGGAAAACAGAGTGTTTAGCCTGGAGAAGAGTCTGAAGGGAGATCTTATCGCTCTCTACAATTACCTGAAAGGAGGTTGTAACAAGGCGGGGATCAGTTTCTTCTCCCATATAACAAGTGACAGGACAAGAGGAAGTGGCCTCAGGTTGTACCAGGGGAGGTTTAAGTTGGATATTACGAAAAAAATCTTCACCAAAATGGTTCTTAAGCATTAGAAAAGGCTGCCCGAAAAGTAGTGGCATCACCATACCTGGAGCTATTTAAAAGACATAGATGAAATGCTTAGACTTGTTTTAGTGGTGGACCTGACACTGCTGATTTAATGATTAGACTCAATGATCTTAATAATCTTTTCTAACATAAACAGTTCTATGATTCTACGCATTTTATGTTGAATGTCAGAAGAAATACTTTAATCAAGCAAAACTGATGATTTGTACGCATTAAGATACTGGCTTATACTAAAAGATTGTTAGCATGCTACTTCATGCAATGAAGACGAGCCGCAATCAACATCTTAAGAAAAAATAAATCATGAGCCCAAAAATGGCTTCCTTTTACTTAGTACTGTGTCATAAATTTTCTATTGTGGGATAGTTTTTCTTACTTGTACTAATGCAGTGTTCAAAATAGACAATTTTGCATGTCAGCAAGTCTGCTGTTAACTTTGCTATGTGCTTATTAGAGTTTGAATTTTTCAATACATTAATTAGCACATTTGTATTCTAATTGATAATTTTCATTATACTCCCATAAGCAGCAAAGTCCCTCAGCTTTCAAATATTTCAAAATCACTTGAGCTGTAATATTTGAGGTAGCTAAACTCTATTGAGCTATGTACTGTATACTATGGGCCCTGTAGGCATGTCATGGTAAAGAGGTTTTGATGCTCAGCTGCTAAATAATTAGAAGGTAAAAGCCAAATGGAAATTAACTTCACTTCAATCGACCTTTATCCTTCTGCAGTTATAGCTAGAAAGTTGTCGGATGCTGATTAACCAGGGCTGTTCAGAATTGTTTTGATGAGGTAGTCAGAACTTAAGGAGGGCTAAAACAGTAAATAGATTATTTTGTGAAGAGAAGTTAAAAAAAAAAATAAAAGCTGCTAAAATGACAGTTTTGAACATATGTCTTCTGGAATTAATGAGCGTTATCATCAGAATTTTATTTAGATGATGAAAATCAAATAAGTCAGTCTGTCAAAAGCAATAAGGTAAACCCAGAAAGTATTTAACTTCTTGCAGCAGAACCATACATGGGCACATTCTAAACCTGATCTTGCTTATAGCCTGTTTTTTCTGTACCTATAATAAAGACAGATAGATAATTCATTTCTGGTGAACCTGTAAAATCTTCTTAATCAGTAAAAGCCAAGTGGATGAATAAAGCAATCTAGACAGCTGTATAAAACCAACTCCTCTTATCAGCTATTATCATTATTATTGTTCCTGAGAGCTTAGAAATTGGAATATTATTACAAAAAGCCACATATAGCCACAAAGAAGTGACAGAGTTATCTTAATCATTATTTAAAATAAAAAAAGCATAACTTAGTAGACAATTATTCACATTACTGTGGAAGTAACTGGGAAGAGTATCAGATGTGTTTTGCTCTAAATGTGGTGTAAAGGATCACTTTTCCACAGTTCTTTTCCCACAACGCTACAATAAAACCTTCGTATTTCTTTCATATCCTGTTGGAGAAAGCTACAAAGGCTGCAGAAAAGGTAAGAGTTAGGAAAACTAAATATCTTTCTGGCAACTGAGCACCAGTAACGAAACTGATGATGTACATCTGTGAAGGAAGAGCGAAGAGATAAATTGTTAATTCAGGTAACTGTAGCACTACTTTATACTAAAAAGCAGAAAATCTTTTTTGTTTTTCTCCACAGATTTAGGGTATGAACTGTGTTGCCTGGTCTAGTTGAGAGGTGGCCCTGCCCATGACAGGGAGGTTGGATTAAATGATCTCTAAGGTCCCTTCTAGCCTAGGCCATTCTATGATTCTATGATTTTTCATCAAAACTAATTAAAAAATCTCACTGAATTCAACTAAACAGAACCAACTCTATCATTCTGTCCAATTTTAATGGCAGTTATACCTATAAAACAGGTGTATAAGGAGACTTGAGACAAAACAGCAAAATGGTGAAAGATTATTTAGTGTGAATGAAAATAACACTGAGATTTTAAAAGACAAGAACAAAGACTGGGTAGACGAGTGAAAATGAAGATGAGGAGGGACAGCACCTAAATTGTTGCAGGCTGTATTGATCAAGGTCACAAAGATCTTCAAAATTAGATTTCCAGCACAGAGAGAAGACAAGGGGCGGGGGGGGTGGAAATCTCTAGGATGAAGCTGAGGAAGTAGGTAGTAGGTTGAAATAATTGTACCTGCCCCTCCATGGATCAACCCAAATTTATTGTACCGTAACACTGGAATTGTTACTCATTCACCTTAGTGTTTGCTATCCCAGAGGTGGCAAGCCCAAAATAAAGCTTATCGGGCTTTAAAATTTCTTCTTTAAAAAGACTCCACATCTGATACAACTTTTTCTTTTTTAGTTGGATCTAACTGATCCAACATTTTTCCTCACGGGTAGGTTACTTCACCTTAAATCATTTATTCCTTGTCTTTGTACCTTTGAATATTAGTTCTTCAAACTCCTGCTTTGCTTCTCTTATCTGCCAAAATCCTGTCATTTCATTAGAATTGTTTGGACTTCAAGTCTGTTTCTAAAGGATAGAGTTTAGTTTCAATAAACTACTGTGTCTTATCTCGTGAAGACATTATGAGGGTTCTCCCTTCCTCTGCTTTTTTCCTTTTCTTTTCTGTAGTATGCACGCTGTCCCCTCTGTAATGCTAAAAAGATGATCTTTAGGTACCTTCATGCTGTGTCCAGGGATTTAATTTCAAACTTTTTCCTTTCAGGCCGTTTCTAACTTCTTTTAAATCAAATTTTTCTTCTTGCAGGCTAATATCGCTTCTTTACCCCTTGGTGTGATACCTCTGAACAACGTTTGACTTACTGACCTCACCCCATTGCCATTCATCTCCTCACAGGTGCTGAAAACTACAGACAGACTTATTCAAAGTTATGTACATGACATTTTTATCTCCATTACTGCAGTTAAATGACTTGGTAATTCTGCAAAAAAACTCTACTTCCACAGAGGCATTATGTTGTTCGTTTTGTGGAGTAGGTAAAGGTCTGCATGTAGTTTAGGGCTCATTCCCATGGCAAAACCCTGAGGAGGGGTGGAGGCCTCAGGTACAGGGACCTTCCCCAGAGCCCAGCCCAGCCCCTTCACCTTTGGGAGGGAAGGTGTTGAGGGAATGTGTTGTTTTAACGTACGTAACGCTTCCAGTGTTTGCCTTTTGGTTTCTTTCTACTGAATCATGAAGGTTGGGATTAAAATACATATAATTATCAACCAGGTCAACATCAAGCAGGTTGTGGTCACTCTGCTAGGTGGAGGGAAGTAGCGAATAGGGCTGCTAAGCCTGCAGCTACAACTAGAACCAATATTCATTAAAAAACTATGAAGTAATGATTATATTCCTAAATTTAATTCTTCATGTAACTGACTGTCATAGTTGCAAAGGGAAAGTGCGTTTTCATGAGGAAGAGGCCTATGCAATAGGCCTCGTCTTAACATGATCAGTAACATAATCTCTGTGAAAATATCATGAAATATTGTGATGGCATCTACATTACAGCAGTTAAATAATACCTAAGTCAGCTTTATCAGCTTCAGAGGCGCCGAGCCATTTGAAAGTCCTCTGACTTATATTGTAACTGGAGAAAATTCTGAAAATATACAATAAGCAGTAAAATAAATAAAAGAAAGCAGACTACATTTTATTAAATCAAGCAACTTAGGCAAGATATTTATGACAGTTATTTTCGGTGTTCACATTTTTAAAAGGTCAAAATAAATTAACCATTAATTTATACCAGAGTTGCCCAAAAAAATTGTCTTAGAAATCTAATCTCAACTGGCTGATGTAAAGCATGAATTTGCTCAACCTTTCTCAATTGCTTTGTTACTGAACATAAATCAAGTGCAATGAAGAAGGATTATTTTTGTATCTGGTAGAAGGACTTTTTGCTGTTAGGATTATTATTATTATTATCGTTATGGCTATTTTTTTTAGGTATGATCAGAACTCAATAGGCTGGACACAAACTGTGCTTTCTTATTGTTCCCTTGCACAAAGTCACAGAAAGCAAAAGAAAACCATTTTCATCCCATGTAGCAGAAATGTGTTCATACAGTTTTTAAGCGGCTCAGTTGAAACGCCTACAAGCTTCACTGCTGCCCACATGAAAAATTTTTGGTACGCTTGTACTTCCATGTGCCCAATATAGTATTTATATTGGAAAGAGAAGAGAGGAAAGACTACTCTAGTCAGGAGAGTAGATTAAACAGTCTCTTGAAAAAATACAGACTCCTAAGTACATTCAGTATTTCTATTTACCTCTTTCACAATTTTACCTCAAAGAGTAAAAATTATTTTTGAATTTGTTACTCTGGAACAAAACTGGAATGCCTTCTCTGTACTTTTTCTATTACAGAATCACAGAATCATAAACGTTGGAAAAGACCTCTAAGATCATCTAGTCCATCCATCAACCCATTACTACCACGACTACTAAACCTTGTCCTGAAGTGTCATGTCTACACATTTTTTGAACGCCTCTAGGGATGGTGACTCCACCACTTCCTGATTATTATTATGATATTAGTCACAAGTATAATTTAATCAATATTTTCTATGGTATTTTTCCAAGATATTCAGACAACTTTGTGTCCCCTCAGATGTTTCCAGAGGCTAGGAAATTACAGCAGATGTCAGACAATGCATCCCTCACAGAATATCCAACGATTCCAGAAATATTGTAATATTTCCCAGGGAACTTCTATTCCTCAAGGCACATAACTCATCACATCTGAAATTAATCTTCTTTTGCTAGCTAATGGTGTTTGAGGACCAATATCAAACACCTACAGGATTTGGGGAAGATTAGAGAGGTGTTGGAATTGGTGCAATAGCTTCACAATTTAAGCCAGAGGGACTGCAAAGCCACCACAGTCTTTTTAGGGCCATTCCTTGTGCCACAAGACACGCAAGTGAAAATGTATGTGCTGTCCTGCTCCACTTACTGTGCCCCATCTTGCACATCTAGACCAGTGCTAAAATTTCAAACACTTCTATTTCAAACCAAACTTCTATTTTCTATTGCCTGTGGTGAGCTTATTCTTGCTAACTATAAAAACCCTCTCAGACCTGGCAGGAAAGCTGTCACTTTTCTCAGCAAAGAAGCCAAAGCCAGAATTAGGACAGAGAAAAAAGAATCCTTCGGACTGCAAACATTTTAGGCAGGTTCATCAAGATTGTAATGGCTAGGCCAGTTTGGATGCTCCGAGAAGTGCTCTCTTCAGTTGTGAAACAAAAAAGCATTAAAATTCCAAAGGTAACAAACAAATTGTTCCAAAACAAGTATGATGCCACCTTTCCCTCTGGATCTGTGTGTTAAGTTCTGTGCTCTGGCAGCAAAAATATCATCTATCAGAGTTAATGGCATCAGTTCCCCTTCATATCCTCTGTGCTCTCTCACCTTAATACTGTTCAGTCCTACTCCTAGCCATGTCGGCAATATCTCCAATGTGTCCCATGCTTCTTCCCAGTCCCTCATCACTTGCTCTCCATACCCCACATTTTCATTCCCCAGTTGCAAACTGGCAGGAGGTTACATTGCTGGAGGTGAAGCTAGGCATCTATTGTTAACGGGCTAAACAATATGTGTTGAATGTTGAAATGTGCAGGCCAAACAGAACAAATACCCTACCTGGCTATTTTCTTTATACAACAGTCAGAGTCTCTTTCTTCTACAAAGCCACTAATTTTTGTGAAACTCAGGGAAAAAAATCCTCATCTTTAAGATCTTCAGCCTTTTGCGTGAAGCGGTTAAAACTGGCTGTCAGTTTCTAGAGATTTTACTGAATGGGAGTGAACACAGGGAAGGGATGAACTCCTGTGGCAGACATCAAGCTTATCTTTTCATTCAGGATATAAGCTAAAATAATAACACCTGGAATGTACCTGTGCGCCCAGCACAATTTTGAGGTCCTTGAGTGCAGCATATGCTAAGGGCCCCCATCTTCCATCTGTTTTCACAAGGGGCATCTCATTCTTTAAAGTTTTCTGGATAACTGGAGAAGAAAAGAATATTTTAATGACAATCACACCTGAAATCAGAGTGTGGAAGAAAAAGCAAGCAGGAGAATGGCAGTAATAGCCATCCCT
>NW_009707604.1:13105-22759 GCF_000703405.1 Apaloderma vittatum | reverse complement strand
CAGGAAATCCTGCTGTCAGGCTTTGACAATTGATTTAATCCAGATTTAAATTTAGACTGATCAGTTTATTTTTAGCTACTGCAATTAGTGTATCTGTTAAAAAACAGAGAATGAGACTTAGTGCAGTTCCTGACATCAATCAGAACAAGCACAAAGGAGTTATTCCCATGGGTGTTACACCTGCTTGTAGGCCTGAGCCTGTACCAAGTGAGTCACTGGGAGCCTCACGGCTGATATAGAATCATAGAATTGTGTTGGGCTGGAAGGGATCTTTAAAGGTCATCTAGTCCAACCCCCCTGCAGTGAGCAGGGACATCTTTAACTAGATCAGGTTGCTCAGAGCTGCATCAAGCCTGACCTTGAAGGTCTCCAGGGATAGAGCCTCCACCACCTCTCTGGGCAACCTGTGCCAGTGCCTCACCACTCTCATTGTAAAGAGCTAAATCCACTCTGCTCTAGTTGAAAACCATTGCCCCACAACCTGTAGGTACATGGCCTTGTAAGCAGTTCCTCTCAGCTTTCCTGTAGCCCCCTTCAGGTACTGGAAGGCTGCTCTAAGGTCTCCCTGGAGCCTCCTCCAGGCTGAGCAGCACCAACTTGCTCAGCCTGTCCTCACAGCAGAGGTGCTCCAGCCCTCTGATCATCCTTGTGACCCTTCTCTGGACCTGCTCCAAAAGGCCCATGTCCTTCTTGCATTGCGGGGTCCAGAGCTGGACACCATACTTCAGGTGAGGTCTCACCAGAGCTGAGGGGCAGAATTACCTCTCTCGATCTGCTGGCCACGCTGCTTTTGATGCAGCCCAGGATGTGACTGGCATTTTGGGCTGCAAGCATGCATTGGTGGCTCATGTCCAGGTTTTCCCAGGCACAGTTTTGTACCAGGAGTTGACTATGACCCACGTCTGGTTTTCAGGTTTTTCTATGCTTGCAAAGTAAATTGCACAGTGTGGGGCTACCTTACTCTGGGTGTAAGCAGAACCCCCATAGACTATGATACCAGTTCGCCTGCCTGAAGGTGCTGGGCACCACATGATAGACTTGCTGCACATGCACTAGAGCAGAGACGGATGTCAGACCTAGTACAGAAGTATGTTGTTCCAACTTCACTCCTGTGCACCAAATCCAGTATTTCGTACAGTGTCAGCCTTCCTGCACATCTCAGGACAACTGAGTGCTTCCCTCTTGGGCTGCTGGTCAAACCTAATGAGCAGCCTCCCTCTCAGGCTGCCACACTTCCCAAAAGACGTAGGAAAGGCTTAGAATCCACGCTGGTAAAACCTCTGAGTGTAACAAGTTCAATAATATCTATATGTGGAAGTTTCACACACTACATGAGGTGAAAAGTTCAGCCATGCAGCCCCTGGAGAAAGGAGAAAAGAGGAAGTCTGGTGGGAGCCACCCAGATTCTCCCTGTTTTCAATATCTTTAGCCTCATGTGGCATAAGTAATGAAACAAAGATATTAATCGATCTGAATATTTATTAGCTAGGGAAATTGCAGCCAGGGAAATTAACACAGACACCAGATATTTAAAGTACTTTTCTTGCTCATCTTATTTTTCCTGATACACACTTCTCAATATATAGCATTCCCAGAGAGCTTCACAATACAAGACAGGTAGAAGTTAATGGTCCACACACATCTTCTCTCCTATGTCAAGCTGAAAGAACAAACTATTCTCTCAGATATACATTAACAAGCAACTGAGGTCCCATTAAGACTGGTGTTAGAAAAGTGTTGCATGTCACCTCGCAAAGAAAGTCCTACGCTATCTTTAAAGATCTGACCAAACCTTCATGCCTTGAAAAGGCGAATTACTATTTTTTTCCAAGAAACAAAAAGCCCATTCCCTGGGCTTTTGTGAAATAGCTGTATTATGGACACCATTTATGAGCTGCCTAAAAAGCACAAAGCCATATTCACTGACAAAGGCCTTCATATTAATTTCCTAATTTGACATTTTCTAAACAAGTTAATTAAAGTAGTTCAGTTCTTATAATTCTACCTGAACAGCAAAATAGGCCAGTTAATTCATGTACGAAGAGAACATGAGAACTAGGTCTTGGATTTCCTTTCAGTTTTCCAAGAGTTTGTTCCAAATATTAACATCCAGATAAATACAAGTGATACATATACACCAATTTACATCGATAAGTCTCAGGATGATGGTCAAATTTTCCCCTTCATAAAACATAAAGGAAAAAAAAAAAAATGCAGCATAAAGTAGGGGGGTAGTCGTACTGATTTAACATTATGATAATCAGCAGCTCTCAACATTATTTCAACAGTTCCATCTAATCCCAAATGAGACAAATATCAAATGCAAATTTTATCTTTTGGGCAGAGCAAAACTGAATATAGTTAAAGTCATGTCTTGATTGTGCAAATGTCTCTCTGTGCAATAGAAAATGCAAGATCTTTATGATGCAAACTCTTGTAAATGTGTGCAAAAGTTCTATCTTATCTGTAAATACCTGCATACAAAAAACTCTGTATGAGGATACAGATAGGCTTAATTTGCTTAAACAAAATAAGATTGGAATTTAGAATTGCCATTCCTAAAAACTTAACATTCCTCAAAGTTCGGTGATTTAACACTACCTTCTGAGCTTGACTTGGATTAAATTCCATATTAACAGCCACTTTGGATAAAACTGGTCCACACTTATTTGTTGATTGGTGAGAGATTTCTTTTTTTAATTAAAAGTTTATCCTGACAAAATATAATGCAAATTATCAAAAGGAGAGTTTGCTACAGGAAAAAAAATACATTCAATTATTTGTGGAGTTTCTGACACAAGAATCTTAACAATAATTGTACTTCTCTGGAATGTGTAAAGCACTGAGCTAGATGATATTTCATTACAGCTGATGATGAAGAGGCTTTTCCAAAGCAAAGATATAATTCAGCAGTGATTCCTGGTCCTTCGCCTTCAAGATTCTCTGGTGTTTACATATGTATTTTACATACATGTATACCTACACCTCCATATAAATAAGTACCTAATCAGCATCACACTTTGCCAAACCCCCTGCACTCCTATTAGAATATAAAGTGAGTGAAAAAGAATTAAATGTGTAATGTAATATTTCAAAAGCAATCTACTTGCTTTTGACTACAAATATCAAGGAGACTAAACTAATTTGATCTTTAAACTTATGAAGATTTCATGCCTCTGGTTTGTCTATTCTTTGCTACTTGGTATGGCAAAAGTAACGCAATTAAAGCTTTTGAAAAAGACAGTGCTAATTTGTTCATACTATATTTTGGCAATAATTCAAGTGAGGGGGGGACACATGACTGTCTGGCAAGAAGCTCCAAATGAAGGAACTGAAAAATCAGGTTTCATAATGCATAAACAAGAAAATAAAGGACTTAATTGTTTTCTTAACAGAAGTTCTCTGAGGTTCAGGATATCCTTGATCTGCTCCCTTGTGATACTTTCCAGAAGAAAGCCCATCCACAAAAAGTTCCAAAATAGTATGAAGCATTCACTTCTGATTGGCAACCGTGAATTATTCATTTGCAGTAAATCTCACCACAGAGGATTACAAGGTAATTACTGTCCCAGAGGTGCATTCTTTGTGCTGTAGTTGGGATGATTTATACTGTAGTTGAAATGATGCCTCAGTGTCAAAGAATTATTTTTAGAAGTGCACACACCTGAACTTTTCTTCACAGAATCACAGAATGTCAGGAGTTGGAAGGGACCTCAAAAGATCCTCTAGTCCAGCCCCCCTGCCAGAGCAGGATCACCTACAGTAGGTCACACAGGAACGTGTCCAGGCAGGGTTTGAAAGTCTCCAGAGAAGGAGACTCCACAACCTCCCTGGGCAGCCTGTGCCAGGGCACTGTCACCCTCACAGGAAAAAAGTTTTTCCTAATGTTTTTGTGGAACCTCCTATGTTCCAGCTTGTACCCATTGCCCCTTGTCCTGTCATTGCACATCACTGAGAAGAGCCTGGCTCCGTCCTCCTGACACTCCCCCTTGACATATTTATAAACCTTAATGAGGCCACCCCTCAGCCTCCTCTTCTCCAAGCCAAAGAGACCCATCTCCTTCAGCCTTTCCTCATCAGGGAGATGTTCCACTCCCTTCATCATCTTTGTGACTCTAAGGTACATTTCAGGTACATTTCTGTACTGATGGATCATACATCAGATGACCTCTAAGGTTTTGCCATCTTGGATGGCACTAAAATGCTGACTTGAAATAAGTCGCCAGAACTGAAGAGCATCCAGCCCAGACTTCAGATGGGGCAGCAGTTAGTGGAGTGAAAACCCTGAACCTCTGAAGATGAAGTTCATAATCTATTGGCTGCTGTTCAACATTCCGTTGGTACGCAGATGTAAACTTTCCCAGTAATATCATCCTTCCTGTCCATAAGTATGACAGCACCTCGCCCACCCTGAAAGTTCTCACTGTTTAAGCAGTTTGTCAATAAATGTGTGCAAACAACTTTTACCCTCAGTCTTCCGAAAGGAGCTCACAGTAACAGCAGAAGGAGAGGTAGTAGCAGATGCATCTACTAACTTCCTGACCCAGAAATTCAGCCACAAGAAGCTGTTTCTCTAACATGTTTTTCATCTATGCTTGCAGACACAGAGTATTATTCACCAAACACAACAGAATTATTTCCAAACAATTTTTGGAAAAAATAGTTACCACCTGCCCTCATTTATTAGTCCTACTTGAATTATAGCGGAAAAAAAGATTTAGCATATTTTCTATCTTGAAATTGATTTCTGTGCTTGTAGCTGTCACTCTTGGTATGGAAATGACACAAGCTTGTGGTGCAACGTATTTTATGACTGAAGTAGAGGAAGACACAAGCAGCAGGCTTACATGGCTGGTGGAGCAGGATGGGGCACAGTCTGCTTGGCTGAGGCTTTCTCTAGAAAACAAGCATCTCGACACTACCTTGCAGCACTTCCCTCTAGCAGCCCAGGATGAGAGCATTTCACATTTTCAGAATCATGATCAAAGATAAATCGGCAGTGCAAAGCAAGAGCCAGTGTCCCCCACTTCAGGGAAGGCAGAAGGTGCCTGACGACCAGTCCTTCTCTGGTATTGTGGAGTTTAAAGCAGCACAACAAAATGGCACGTTACCCAGTCAGCTGAGTGTCTCCATCCTGAACACATGGCTCTAGCACAGTAGTGCAATGAGGCAGAGAAGACTCCGATCTCAAATGCAGCAGATTTTGACTGCAGTTCCAGCACAACCACTGATCAGCTGCGTGATCCTGAGCTAATCCCCGTTACCTTCCATACCTTTGTTTGCTTTTGTGTCCTTTCTTAACTCTGAAGGAACAGAGACTTTGAGTTTTAAGATGTAAGCTTCAAGGGTACAGTACAGCAGTCCAGGAATGTAGAATAAAATGTTTACATTAAAAGCACAAAGTTAGAGATTTCTTTGTTAGATGTCACTTTGGATGCCCTTTAGCACCTGGCAAGTAGCCCAAACCTTCACTGACAGTAAAGGGCAGCCAAAATGCCCTTATTCTCCTTCTGGGTTGAGCAAGATTGTGAAGTTCTATAACTAATACCACAGTGACACATGTTGGTCATGATCAGCCATGGACAATTTTAGACTTAAATGGAGAATGATAGTGACAGCCCAATGAGAGAAGCAGCATCTGAGGTAAGAAGACTCCAGACAACAAAAAGTTGCAGGAGTGAAGGATCAAATCCTTCTTCTATCTACCTGTTGGTTTCACCTCCAACTTTTGGCTAATCTTTTCCAGAAGTAAAAGCCATCAGCAGGTCCTGTAGAAGGAAACATGTGAAGGGCATGGTGTCTACTTGCTCAGTCAGCAAGGCCCTATATTAAATACAAAGAAGCTGACTAGCAAGTTTACAGCAATGAAGGGTAGTTCGAGAGCACTCAGAGGAATTCTCGCATACCTTGGCAATTTTTTAGTAGTAATATAAACAGAGTACAAAAGAGCTTATAAACTAATGTGAGAGAAAGGTAAGGAGAAGGAAGGACAAGGCAGAAAGACAACAAGAAGATGTGGTCACTTGGGAGACTGATATATATGACTGAAAGATAATGCAGTAGGCTTTATCTTTTTTTAATGAAACTATATTTTAACTTTTAGTCTACAGATAGCCAATGTCAAAAGTCTCCTTGGGGGAACATGGTCAAGGAGCAATTTCAGCAGGGGGATGTAGGCATGTCCAGTGGCAACAGGCATGGAGATCCTGGCAAAGGAGGCATTGAGTATGAAAGGGAAAACTGCAGTGCACTTATTTCACTTTAGGTAAATGATGCATGCATGGGAGCAGGTGTTCTAGAAGGGAAAAGTGAAAAAAAAAAAAGAGAGATCACTTCAACTGCTGAGAATCTCTAGACTAAGGAAAGCTTTAAAAAACACCCCAGAACTACAGTTTGTACCTGAATTGAAGAAAAACAAGGCACTGGGTAGACTTATATGCCAGGTCACATTTTTTTACCAGACTTGTTGGTTCATTTATATCCTAGTCAAAATGTAACATAACTAACACACCTTAGGACTTATAAAGTAATTAGAGATAAATATCTGAATGGAATAGGCCTACCAAAAAAAACAATAGCCCTGAGAAAGCAGCAGGTCGCAAGGAACACAGATACCCAGGCATAGATGGTATAGCAATAAGGCATGGGGAAAATGTTCCAGCTCAGGCAGTCCAAAGTGTAAGTAACTTTGATTTCCTTTTGAACACTCCTGTCCTGAGTTTCTGAGGCTCATCACTCTCATTGCTGACAGCTCCTTTCCCAAAAGGAAAATCCCAGCCCTCATAGAAAGTATCCATTTCACTAAAGAGCAGCAGGCCCTCTTTCTTTTCATATCCCTGTGGCCATACCTGTCTGCATTTTACCACTCCACCACAGGACTAAAACACTTTCATAATGTAGACTTTTACAAGCCACACAAAAAGAAGCGTGAACAACAGCTTTTGTTGATCCAGGCTTATATTGATTCTGAGGCACAAACAAGGAAGCACTCCAGGGGTGGTACATTTCTAAGCAAAGAAGGAGAAACAGCAATCACATACCATGTGCATTTAACCAGAGCTCAGTCTGTCACAAAGACCCCTTCTGTGAGAAAACCAGAAAACTGCAAGCCAAAGAGAGAAAAGTAAATGCTGATAAATCAGTGTGGGAAAGTCTGATAAGCTCCAGACCAATATTCCTGTTAAATCAGTAAGAAATTATGAAGTCAGGACATCAGGAGTCTGCCGCTGTCACATGCTGGTATCAACACTTAGTGGTATCTCCATCCACAAGGTGGTGGGTGGCTCTATGCAGATAAAGACTACAGGGTTGTACTTACACCTGGTGAAACACAGGAGCCTCTCAAGGACTTTCTGAACATCCATCTACCCACATATCTACTTGCATATCAGTATAACCCTCCCACCTCCCCTCACACCCAGGGATGGCCAAATTGAGTCTATTTTCTCTCATTAGGTGACATATTGTCCACTACCTAAACCACTGCTACCCATGGATTTATGAGGCTGTAATGGGTGAAGGTGCATGTGCGTATTGCACTCCATCACCGAGATGGGGAAAGGAAAACGAGGAAAGTTGAGGTAACGGCATTTGAGCATTTTAGATAATAATTTGGAGACAATGACAGAAAATGCAGTTACTTTGTTTCTGTCAGCCTGACTTTTTCTCAATGAACATGGAACTGTGTTTTCTTTGGTCTTGAAAAAAATGGAAATACTGTATTGAGCAGCACCAAAATTGAAAATATCCACTGAACTATATATAAAAAAAAAATTAAGCAAAATTAAATTAAGTGTATTATAATGAGGATACTAACTAATCAGCAGCTCAGTTAAAGCTGGCACACTGCCAATGACCCTCTAGCCTGTATGATATAAAGAAACTGCCTCATTTTGTTTCAGAGAGGCAGAGTCGAGTGCTACAACCTGCTATCACCGTGTGCCATGCACCTCATGCACAAACAAAATTACACACACATACACTGCGCGGCACACACACAAAAAATTGCACATCAGAAGTGGACACAGCTCAAGTGCCTCACTCTCCAGGCCAAATAATTAAAGCTCTTCTGCCTAAGTGACAATACAAGAGGCATCCAAAGCTTTGGATTTTTCCCTCACATCTGATTTTACATCTTTTCCATCCTGCTGTTGTTATTCATATTACAGCAATATTCAGAGTCTACAATACTTGTGCCATGCAAACACGTAGGAGGAGACAGCTGAATTTCTAGCCAAAGTAAACACCATGTAAAATGGAAGAGGTGTAAGCTTAAAAGCATATGCTGAGAATGGAGATGAAGCTGGTTTAAGTGACTTGTCCAAAGTCAGAGATGAAGTCTGATGGCAAAATTAATGTATTTACTTTCCTTTGGATTAATCCAGTTCAGGGAGGGAATATATATTTTTCCCCAAGGGCTTTGGGTAGGAGAACTACTTTGCTGAGAGATCAGATCAGGATAGTATAACCACACTTTTCCTCTACATTGAACAACACACACAAAAACTCATCCGGAAAGCTAAATTTAAGGTCATGGACTTCAGCCAGCTTAAAGTTAAACACATAATTAAGACCTTGGCTGGAAAGATGTTCAGCTTGCAAACTGGTGCACAGGCATCACCTGATTTCAGACCACCTGTACTTCTGCAAGAATCCCTATTCTCAGATATAAAAGGGAATTGCATGCAGATATATCTATAGGAATCACATTCATGTGTCAGGAAGGTATAATTTGCTACTCCTAGGAATCACTGGAGTTCTTCCAGATTTTCATCTGCATAATAAAATGAAAATTGCTGTTCAATTTCATTCCTTGATGTCTTGCTGATTTTTCACTCCCACTAAATAGCTACATTATTTTCCAGATACATTGTTCACTTATCTGAATTTTCTTTTTTAAATGTATTTTCTGCTCCTTTCTTCAACTTTTAAGCACCTGTGTAAAATTAAATTTGTCCACCCTCACTAGCATTCACCACTTCTCCTGATTTAGCTGCCTCTAGGAATTGCCATGTTATTTCACTTCCAGATCATAACAAAGATATTTAGCAAGAGCTGAAAGTTGCTGAACTAGAAATCTTATGTATCTATCACTGGATATTCCAGTTTTCACATGACAACACCCTTCAATCCAAAAACTATTTTCAACTAAGAATTCAAAAGGCATTCAGTGTCCTGCCTCCTCTCTCCTGTGAAGTCCATAGTCGTAATACAGGCATTGGTAAACTAGGATGGTGTTCACAGGACTAAACAGGATATCCGAATACAAAGGGTAACTTACATACAAAGTTATAATTACAGACTCAGAATGCACCACCCTCCCCTCGTTACTTTCAGAGCATCTCCTCTGAGCTCCCTCTCTGAACTGAAGAAACTTCCTCATCCAGTTCTCACCTGTGCAAGCACAGGTCCCACCTCCTGAACAATAACCCGATCCTGAGTAAGGAGTTTTTTCTCATCTGTGACATAACAGGTGACAGAGGTTTTCTGGTGCACACAGATAGTCCTTCGCAGCTTTCTAACCTCTCCAATAGATTTGCTTGTGATTTCCTCTGAGTGCAAGCTGCTAGCATTGTGACTTTTCATTAAATACATTAGGAAAGAACTCACCTTTTACCACTAGCAGCCACTGCAACCTGTATTATCTCTTAGTAA
>NW_009707604.1:0-12981 GCF_000703405.1 Apaloderma vittatum | reverse complement strand
CTGCTGATGTGCAATTTTGAAATGACTGGCACAATGCTTTTAAATTGTAAGCATTCTCTAAATAGATTATTTGCTGCCAAAGCACTTTATTAAACCTATCAACTTCTCCTTTGGATTACTAATTCAACCCAAATTTTGAAGGACAAAGTGTAATGGTACACACAACTTCTGCAGATTTGTTATTTAAAAAGCTTTTGTAAATTCAGGTAGTACCTTAGCCATTTGTGAAGCATTAATGGTATAAGAAAGGCAAAACTTAAACATACAACCACATGAAAGACAGCTTCTTTTTTTACCTGGAACACAGATTGTAGACAGCATGATAATTTATAAATATATTTATGTATGTGTATATATATACAGATACATATATACACATGTATATGTATGTATATGTATATATATGCATGTGAAAATAATATTCTTGATTTGTTTCCATAAGGATCAGCAACATTTACCTTTTCACATGCAGCTAATATATGTCTTGTCTACCAAATTTTGTCTAAGTAACCCACAAAACATAGACATGTATTAGCAGCCACCCAAGGGTTTGGTACTAAATGGTCTTCGTAAGGTAAGTTACAATCTTCACCTATAAGTACATCTTTAAAATTTCTCAGTATGATCTCCTGGATTGTAGGCTATATGTGTCACCCCAGTTAGAAGATTCCAAAACATGTCAGTCTGATTTTGGATTGTAGAGGGTAAATGAAAAACATCCTTAATTCCTGTGGATCCTATGCTGCCTTCTTCCTTAAAAATGCAATATCAACCCATCAGCATCTTGGTATCAAGTACCATAGGACATGGGCTTAGTTATAATTATCTCTCTCCTAGGTTGTCTGCTCCTAAAGACTGTCCCTCAACCATCTCATCTTGCTGGACTCTTCACTGAGGGTTTCTGGTGAGAAGAGGTTCTGTATTTTAAGTTGTGCCAGTCCTCCCTAGATCTGCTGAGAGGAACAAGGCTTTTCAGCTTGTATGACAGCAAAACAGCCAAGCCCAGAGGTTGAGGCAGATTACTGAGCTGCTTACTACACCAACAGGTCCATAAATTACATCCCCTGTGGCAAAGGTCATGATGAACCCCATGAGGGTTTTCAGATGGTATGAAAACTGATGAGAATTTGTTCAGGACACAAAGGGACAAACTCTCCCATCTCACTTAACCTTATCTGCAACCAGCCAAACATCTCCCCTAAAAAACAGATTGCAATATTTTTGTTATTAAGACCAACTTATATTGTCTTTGTCTTCCTTGGTTTTGTCACACAGTTAAAAATATGAATCACAGTGAAACATCTTTCTGGCTTATTATACTCAGGTAAGAACTCAATTTTATAAAATTAGAGTCAACCTCAAAAGCTCTAAAGTAATTCCAGAGGAACTGTGCTGACCAGAATAACAGGGTTAGAAGTTAAGTTCAATGGCATATAGGACAAGAAATATTTTCTTTCTGATGTCAGATTCTTTGTATAACTTGTCTGCTCTCTTTTTAAGGCTTATTCCTCCATGAGAACATCTAATCTGTCACTTTTTTAAAAAGAAAATCACAGATATAGTAACTGCATATAAAACTTCTAACAGATGCATGTCTCTCTTTCTGAGAGCATATAAACCATAATTTGATTATGTCAAATAATATCCCTATAATTATAATTTAATCATCTTATAATTTCTTGTAGATTTCACTTTGAATCACTGTTTTAACTCTAGATGAAAAAAACTAACATGTCAAACATAAAAAAGGAAATTTGGATTGAAACCGTATATGGGAACATAATTATACAGCAATTAAAATACAATTGCATGATGATTACTAGAAAATTTAGAGCAACTGACATAGTAAAGGCATTTTTCTCTTTCAGTGTGGTATTTTAGGTGATTTTCTTTCTTCTGTTTTAACAATTCCATCATCTTTATTATTTTTTGCCCAGCTTAATTTTACACGGAAGGTTATTAAAAAAAACCATTTTCTTGAAGATACTTAACTTTCTTGTGCTATTTACCTCATATAACTCAAGGTTTGAGTCACATCACTATTGCCTTAACATTGCATGTTAAACTAGCACTCAGTTAACATGCCTGGTCATTCAGGAGGAAACGTGAGCCTTTCTCTATGAACCCATTTCTATTTCAAGACACAATATTAATCCAAAAGCAATTCACAACTGTACAATTTTGCAAAACATTGTAATGTGAACCATCCTTTGCATCAGGTCTCAATTCTACAAAAAGGTTAAAATGTGCTTAAGACGCTTTGAAATTACTTTCTGAAGACCTATGTTGCTAATACAGTTAAGTAAGTATGCTAGATAGGCTTTCATCAGTGTGATAGTTTCCCTTTTTCTTTTATTATTTCTCTCTTTTTTTACAGAAAACCTTTGTACTCAGCTGCAGTAATTTTGTCTTCCTTACTGGTTCTAACTGTTCTCTAAACTCTATCTTAACAGCCCACAAATATGTGTATCACATAAAAAATGTAATAGCTGTATCTGAAAGGGGATAAATTTTCTAATATCTGTGATTTGCACACTGCACCAAATATCCAACCTGAGGCTATAAGTTGGAGATGCATTTTTTTGCAGCTTTTTTTGTATTCACAGTGTAAATGGAAATTTGTATTTGTTCACAAAACAATTATATTAAGCTTCTAGAAGTTATTCCTCTGTGCACAAAAATCTGATAACAACCATGAATATGCAAATTTTAATTATGTACACTTTTGAAAAGACTAGCCCATAACATCTCACTAACTACTTTTCTCACTGTCTTTAATCAAGTGTCTTGTTTAGTACTTAAAACACAATGCACATAATTACCAACAATGTAAAACTGAGGAAGCAAGAGAAAAGGCTAAGAGCTATTGCAGAGAAAATTAATCGCTTTATGACAACAGCAACCAACTGTGAATTAATATTTAACTAGTGAACGATAAGTCCTTGAAGCAATCTGTCATAGAGGTATGTCCCAACAGATAAATTAAGGTAGAAGGGAGAGATTATCTAAGTGTTTGGTTACACTTGATAGAAAATAATGTTTGTTGTAAGAATAATTCATGACGTACTGTGCTTCAGAACTAGTCCTTTCCTTGTTTTGATTTGGATGTTGCAAACTAGATGATCTTTAAGGTCCCTTCAAAACCAAACTATTCTATGATTGTTGTGGCGATCATTTAACAAGCTGTACTTATTGTTTAAAATAGCATTTCTCCCAGACCCCTCATTTCCAGAAGTACTGACAGAAAGGTAAAAGCTGAAGAAGAGACTAAAGAGACTGACCTGCAAGGAAAGACATATCTGCCAAAATGGACATACTTTGTCTGAGAAACAATATCAGCATGAAGTACTTGGATAGACAGTTAGCTTCTCAAAAGCGTGTCTTATGAGAGAGCATTATGGTCCAGTGGTGAGAGCCCAGGACAAGGACTTGAGGCAGCTGGCTTCAGCTACATCTGTCATAGATGGTCTCTTGTATGACCTTGGGTGAGACGCTTAGGACTGACTGTAACCCAACTGCGGTTCAGTACCAGCCCAGCTTTAGACTGGGCACTGCAGCCCTTTAGCTGACATGATATGGAGCTCACAAGTGGGTCACCTGAGTACCTCAGGTACCATGTGGCTTTTGCACTAAACTCCAAATTGAAGCAAGCCATGCTAGTTTCAAGCTAGGTCAGACAAGTCTACCCTTCGGAGCCTCGACATAAATGCTTCGTTTTGGTTCCCACCTCTTGCCACAACGGCATCACAAGGATAAAAGAAGAAAGCATGTGAGCACTCAAACTACAGAAACAGAAAGAGTGAAGAGTGAAATCTTGTCACCTATGACTGGTAAATATGCATACACCTTTAGAGAAATTACCTGTCAGAACCTGATCGGCTCAGAAGTAGTCATCTGAGAGAAGCTGCACAAGTCCAACTGCCTACCAACAGTTTTCAGACTAGTGCCAGTGCTGTTACAGCTAATAGAGGGGAAAGACTAAGCAGGAAAATATTTGGAAAAGCTCAGGTTGTGCTTCAGTGCATTTTTTTTTTTTAATTTATAAGCAGAAAATGCAAGAAAATTTTGAAAACACAGAACATGAGTGAAACAGTGACATCTGTCTGATTTTGCAAAGAACCTACAACAAGACCTCTCACCAGAAAGAACAGAAAATCATTTTCATGTGCATGATCTCAGAAGCCACTGATGATATTTTACTGGCTGTAGTGAGTGCACATCAACAAAGGTAAGTTTGGAGAGGGAAGACCACACTGAATTCTACACTGGTGGCCTCTCTCTGGTCATGGTCTGAACAAATACCACAGAGAACAAGTAAAAACATACAAAGTACAGTCCATTCTCCTTAAACAAACTCTGCTTTCAACATCTGTGGAAGAAAGAAGCAGCATAGCATCTTGTGTAAGTAAGGTGAAGGCAAAACAGAGGCAGAAACCCAGCACTGGATGGCAGAGGTCTCCTTAAAAATAATTCTTTTCATCATTATTTCCATAGTGATTTGAACTGTTTGCATCAGAATCTCTTACCAAAGGACAGGATTTCACGCCCTGCATTCCCTGCTCTTCTGTTTGCTTTTATTTTGGCATGCAACGGTCTCTGTTAAACATAATTTCAAACTGTATATAGCACTGTGTATCAGTTCTGTAACACGTGAGACAGCAACAGAGACAGCTACTCATCTCAACAGCCTGAAAGCAAACCTGGTAGCAGCCACTGCTTTCACTGTTGTGAAAAAGAGCAAGAACGGCACATGACAGGGAAGCTGGCCTCTGCGGGGTAGACTGCCTCTTCTCCCAGGTGGCACTGCCTCTGATCCCCTGCCAGACAAAAGGTATTTATTTCATACGCATCTTTTAAGGGAAGTAGTAACTGTTAAATCCTGAAGAGAATGTATCATAAGGCCTGGGATTCAAGCAGAAAGAGAAATGTGAGAATGAGAATATATTAGAAAGAATAAAAAAAAAAACAAACAAAAATCTATGTATCTTTTGAAAGAGCCTGCTGTTTTCATCAGACTGATTTATTGCTGTTAAATAATGGGTATGCTTACAGGGTTTTCTTTGTTGTTTAATTTCCCACAGCAACAAGACCTTTGTATTGTAATTCTGCTACTATTTTTGACAGCTTATGGTGTTTCAGAGGTGCTTTTTGAAAAGCAGTCTCAGCATAAAATTAGTGTTTGGAGGCTTTCATCTAGGTAGGCACCTCATCCGTCAGGGATCCTGGAAAGTCTGGAACAATATAGGCAGACAAGAGTTAACAGAATGCCTGGTGATTTAAGGGGGATCTGAAGCAATTTGCACTGCCTGAGGTGGTAACAGTGACTTTGAGGGCAGGTGAGACAGAAAGTATAATGCCTTGAATTTAGTGGTTGGGACCACAGGCACATGAGGTTGCAGAAGAGAGGGAGATCTTCAGCTGTTTGCTTTTTCATTATATGTAAATCTTATTCTTTTTTCTTCTCAAAGGCTAAATCCATAATTTAGATTTCTAAAACCCAAACTTAAAATCTACAAAATGTACATTTAAATAGTGCAAATAAATTATGCAGAGGCTAAGGATGCGTAGGCATAAGTCCACAAGGAACCTTAGAGATATTTTTGTATTGGCATTAATAAATCTGGGATTAGGAAAAGCGAAATTTCACTGGCTGACTAAAATTCAAACCTGCCATCACTGCTTACTCAATTTTCATTTCACTAAGACCTGGTACAAAAGTATTTAGGAGCTGATATTCTTCTCCGTACTTGCTAGCCATAAAGTCTCCCCTTGGTTTTACATTCTTCTCTGTTTACCTTGATTTTATCTCATTTAATTAATGCCTAGTTGAGAAATGTCCTTGCCTGTGGCAGGGAGGTTGGGTTAGATGATCTCTAAGGTCCCTTCCAGCTTGGCCCATTTTATGATTCAATGACTGATAACAATTCATATCCTTTGTAAATATGCAGAACCACAGAAACCTAGAAATTAAGGCAGGTGGTGGTCCCTGTAGCACAATTTGACTACCCTGACAAAGGGGTAGAGGATGTCTCTGAAGGGATGGAAGAAAGTCAATCCCTCACGCACATCAAGGCAATATCTAAGGAGCAGGAACTGCAGCTATTGCTTTGCAAACTTCTTCCTGTTTTGTTGAGAATCAACAATCTGTTCAACCTTCCACCCCTAGCTGTCCCTCTCGTGTACTCCTGACCAAGCGGAAGGAATAATTCATAGTCACGTAAGGCAAATACACCTCAGAATTGGTGTCCATAACAAAAATGCTTTCCTACAGTCACCTGGTAAAGCAGTTGCTACAGTTTAACATTTCATCAACCCACAGGAAAAAGAGACTGAAGGCTCCATAAATGGGTCAAAGCCATCATTCTAGGATGGAAAACTGTCTAAGTAGTAAAATAAATTATTCTAGGCACAGAACTGTTCTACTGTGGACAGATTATTACAAGTATCTATCGTATCAAAACAAAAACTAAGTGCATAAGAAATGCTCCATTTCACTGGACAGGTCATCCGCTAAGCCCAGCACTCACTTTGTATGTCTGTGGCAGCAGGGTACACTGGCCAGGGGGTGCCTGGGCACTCTCCGCCACTGGTTCCACTTATGACCCCCCAGCATCCACAGCTGTCACCATTGGGATGAAGGAGCACACATCCCTTCCTGCTCCTAATTAGAAACCTGATGTTCATGAACATGCATAATGCCACTCCAACCCTGTGGATATGGGCTGCCCCATGTACTCCTCAGGCAACGAGTTCCAGATGTTCACCTGCCCCTGGGTAAGGAAGTAATTCCCTTAATTACTTCAAGCAATAGTTCAAAGAAATACCCCTAGCACTGAAGTTTTACATTTGCTATATTCACCACCACTCAGAGTTTGCAAATCTCAGTTCTACCCCTTCTCAGCCCCCTGCTTTTTATAACAGGTGTGCCAAACCAGACTTTCCAGTGTCTCCTCGTACAGCATCAGTTACAACCCTGACCTCAGGTCGGTTGCCTTTCCTCACACCTTCTCTTAGCTCTGTCCTGCCTGAGATGTGGACATCAGAATAGCACCAAAGTAACGTATCCACTACAGGTCTGCACTAGAGTGAAATGATTTCCTCTGTCTTTTCCCACTACCTCTTCTACTGAGAGGATGCTGCATAAGACACCACATACCACCCCATTAAATCAACCGTGAATCCAAACAACTTTATACAATTATTCCATGCCCTTCCTTCTGCTTCCTAATTCTCTTTTCTGCTCAAAGCACAAGTAAAAAGTCAGGTTTTACAACAGATGATAATACTTTTTAAGCCAAAGACAATGCATGCAAAAAACACATGAATCTTTTTTACTGGATTAAAACCATTTTTGTATTTACCATTAGATCTTTCCTTTCAAATGACTGTTTAACTGTAGCTTCTTTATGAGCTAGCTCCAATGCTGTCAAGACAGAGGCAGGTCTTAATGCAATTACCCATTTAGGGTCTAAAGGCAAAACAGATCATTAATTTTCATAAAAGCAAGTGAAGATTCAAACACCCAGAAGGGAAATGCTTAAGTGCATTCTCAATATTAGACACATTATTTAAATACTAGATAGAATAAAGACTTAAATGATCTTCACCAGCCACAATCTCATTACCAATACCTATGTCCATTAATTACATCTTCTTCTCTTCCTTAAACCTTTTCGTTAGAGATGACCATTTTAAAAGCATTTTCATCTGAAAGACTATTGTTTCTCCCAATTGTAAAGAGATTATGAAATGGCATATATAAGTAGTATAATCCAAAAGCAGAATCTAGTATCTTTCAAAAGTCATCATGCAAAACTGTTAGCAGTGATTAATGATTTTTGGATAACCAGCACACTTTGGTTCTCAAGTGTTATTTTCAGCACTTTACATAAGTATATGCAGATCTAAATGTATGCTTTAAAGGAAGCAAAATAAAGAAGTGTCACAGGTTAATACATCACAGTCATCTACAATCATCAATGGACTGTAACCAATAAATAACAAACATAAAATCCAAGAGGAAACAGCTAAAATAAAATCGTCAACTATAAAACTTGAAATTACAGTATTAGGAAGATAGGTGGCAATGACACCTAATAAAATATGAAAGGAATGCATTGCCATAAATGAGGGTTATGAGATACTACCATGGTAAGTTTGCAGATGACACCAAGCTGTGTGGTGTGATTGATATGCCAGAGAGACTTGATGTCACTTGGAGGGACCTGGACAAGCTGGAGAAGTGAGTCCATGTGAACTCGATGAGGTTCGACAAGGCTAAGTGTAAAGTCTTGTTCTGGGATTGGGAAACTCCTCATTATCAATAGAGGCTGAAGGATGAAAGGGATTGAGAGCAGCCCTGAAGAAAAGGACTTGGGGGTACTGGTGGACAAAAAACTTAACATGAGCCAACAATGCTGGTTCACAGCCCAGAAGGCCAATCGCATCCTGGGCTGCACCAAAAGAGGCGTGGCAGGAGGTCAAGGGACGTGAGTCTGCCCTTCTCTCTGCTCTGGCTGAGACCTCATCTGGAGTACTGTGTCTAGAGCTCTCAATACAAGAAGGACATGGACCTGTTGGAGCAGGCCCAGAGAAGAGCCACAAGGATGACCAGAGGGCTGGAGCACCTCTGCTGTGAGGACAGGCTGAGAGAGTTGAGGTTGGAGAAGAGAAGGCTCCAGGGAGACCTTAGAGCAGCCTTCCAGTACCTGAAGGGGGCAAAGATGGGAAGGAAGCAGGATAGACTTAGGTTAGACATTAGGAAGAAGTACTTTTCCATGAGGGTGTTGAAACACTGACACAGGTTGCCCAGAGAGGTGGTGGAGGATCAGTCCCTGGAGACATTCAAGGTCAGGCTTGATGGGGCTCTGAGCAAACTGATCTAGTTAAAGGTGTCCCTGCTTACTGCAGGGGGGTTGGACTAGATGACCTTTAAAGGTTCCTTCCAACTCAACTCATTCGATGATTCTGTGATCACAATGTGTCACAGCCTTTACTGAAATTCAAAAAGCAGAAAATTAGCCACAAAACAACCTTCTGAATCTTCTAGATCCTGACTGGTTTGTCCTTCAACCAGAGAAGGCTACCTAACCAAAGAAAGACTTTCCTACAATCAAAAGAAACATATTTTATTTTTCACTTGGAGCTTATCTGAACTCTGCAGGAATGACTAATAATGCAATGATGGCCAAATGATACAAGCTGAGGTTCAACTATCAGTATCTTCTCTCTGCGGGTAATCTGGTATTCCTGTAAGGAAGAAGAAACAGGCTGTACTTACATCCAATTCAAATATAACGAGAACTGTTCATGCTTCAATCACAAATCTACCTCTCATATTTGCTAAAACAATGTGCAAGCCAAAGAATTAAAAGCCTATAAAGGTCCATCTATCAGCATTTTATTACTGTTAGGTGTTATGGGGTGGGTTGGGGTTTTTTTTGCTTGATTTGAGTTTGGGTGGGTTTTTTTTTTACTTCTTCTGTCTCTATAGGTTCTTACTCAGTATTAAAAACATTCTTCTGGCAACTACTAAATCAAGCACCATTGTGATTCCGTAGTCTTGATGAGTGAATAAATCTTAAAATAGGCAGAGACTAATGAGGTCAGTTTTTTATAATCTCTTTCATTACTGTTTAAAAAAAGCCTTTCCACAAAGGCTGACAGCATTGTGTGGGAGCGATTCATTTGACTCTTCACATCAGATTGACAATCAGAGTAACTTTGTTTTGTATGAGTCCACGAAGGCCCATTATCAATGCTTCTTCTCAGAACATCTCTAGATAAAATAGGTCCCTATCGTGCTTTTTGCTCTCAAATTTCTTCACTTGCTCTATACTGCTACTGTCATCCCCTTTTATTTTCACATTTGCAGTTTTGTTGTGCACCTCCACTGTCAGGAGAAAATATTGTCTTTAGTCTTTGAACACTATACTTAATGCTACACTAATGTTCCTACCAGAATTCTGAGTACACTAGAAACATAATTTCTCATGCCTTCTCAGACTGGAGCTCCAGAAGGGAAGTTCTAAGACAACACTGGCATAGTTTTTTTACCTGACCTGCTGAAATCTGGACAGCAACATGTCAGACATGAATAATAAGCCTGAAAACAACTGACTGCTTCTTGCAAGCAGAAATACACTCTTAAAACTCTGGAAAACTGATTGTAGTCCTTTGGTACGTTGTAGATTTACATTAGCTACAAATATATTCTAGTCACAATTAGCAATGTATCTTTCTCCATTATTCCTGGAACATCTGTCTTTTCACACTAAGTTGTGGTTTTAATAAATACAGAGGAAGATTTTACATTCCTGCATGGATACTCAGTACGAATATTTACCTGACAAGCTACAGAGGTAACACTTCATTGATATTTCAATATTTCTCTGCAGTATGTGAATATATTTACCTTTTTTCCTCTTTTTTACAGTTTTTGTTAATGCTTGTCTTTATGTCAGAAAATTTAAACGAAAAAACTAAATATTTCAGACTTCTAAGATTTGTAATGGCTATTTTACCACACCCTATTTTATCAACATGCATCCTGAGCTAATTGAAGAACTAGTCATAGCATATCTGTTAATGCAATTTATACTTTTAATATGAAGACTGACAAAAAAAATCAAAATATCTTGAACCCACAACCTCAAACATCCCTACAAGCTGCATTGCTAGTGTTTTTATGGCAATTAACACAGTTACTAAGATTTCTTCCTACCTATCGTCCAATGTCATGTATTTGGTTAACCTACACCCAAAATGTTGCCCTTTCTTTGTCACTGAGAAATGCTAAGAACTTTTTATTTTTGATTAACAGTTTCAGTTGTCAAAGGAGGTGGAAAATATACTTTTAATAGGTTAATTTTAGAGCTGTTATTAAGTAAGATTTTGAAACCTTCAGTCCCTCCTTATTTATTACAATAATACAATGTTTTAGGATTTCTTAGCATGCCAGAACTCTCTTACTCATCTGAGATGTGCTATTTACACAGGAAGAAAAATCATTCCTTAATGAAACCTAAAAAGAAACATTTCTTCATATACAAGATGGAATTCATATAGATGTATGAAGAAAGGTAAAGTTTGCCTCCCTAAACAGTAATGATTTGTACAGAAAAAAATTTCCAGAAATACTAGCATAATATTTTCCCAAAATAATTATGATTCACTCTCGCATTACTTCAGTCCCAAAATACATTGAAATCGACTGACTGCAAAACTAGAATTATGCTACAATGAATCAGTTTTTACATATATTTAAACCAAACTATTTCCAGATATATGTCCTTTTAATATTAAACACTCTCTACAATGCATATATTTCCACACCTGAATATCAAACTACTCATGCGTACTCTAACCCTAAGAGATTCCCTTACCCACTCCTTTCAGTTTGTGCAAGACAGAAATGATAAAATATTGAAAATTTATGTAAAATAATGAAATACAACAAAGATCTCCATTTTCTCATCTTCCCTGACAATGGCTTCCGAGTTCTCCTCTGTTCTTCGTTTCACAAAGAGCATTAAACCCCTTTCTTTAAGGACCCCTTCCTTGGCTAAATACTGTGGCGTGCTCCAATTACATCATCTCTTCTGTATCTTTCCATCTTGTGAGTACAGATGGATTTTCAAACCAGAAGAGTCCTTATACTGTGTATTTTATGTTATCTATAGCTAGAGTGCTCCAGGTTTCAAGGAGCAAGGCACTGCTTTCCACTGATGAGGACAGACATATAACAGAGAAAGGATTGGACTGAAGTTGTACATCATTAAAGGAGGAGGAGCAGAAAGCGTCAGATGCAAAACCACCAGACTCTAGCGCTAATACTGATTTTTCAGGGATACATCTCTGTGTATCTTAAAAATAAAAGTCTTTTGTGTACGAGAAAGGAAAAGTAAGAGGGAGAAGAGCTTTATCATGTCTTCCAGAATGCATTTTTAAAAGAACAAGGAAATCGCCACCAGAAAACTGACTACTTAGCAAATCCAAATACATGACTGAAGTGAAGGAGTCAGGCATCCAGCATCATGACATGCCACGAATACATCACTAGACTTAAACATGACAGTGCCTGTTTTGAAAAAGGATGTAATTAAAATAAGAAAGAAAGCGTGTTGGACATGAACATAAACAACAGTTAAAATCTTTTGAGGTTTTATGAAGGATATTAATAAAGCAGTGAGCTTGAATTTCTGCTTAAATAGTTAGAGTAGGCTTTCCAAGAGTAGCAGTTACACAGTTTTGGAAATCAATAATTATATAAAACAAATACGTAAATAAAATCCCCACTGCTGAAAAAGCTACAGTGTACAAGACTGTTCATTCAGGCCACACTTGATTTCACAGATAAATTCATTGATATGTTACAACTCAGTATCAAAACTGAAATTAAATTTGCACTATTTTCATCAATACGTATATATGAACATACAAACAGAGATCTGTTTTCCGAGCCATGATTTGCCTGTTTGAGCACGACTCCAGATCGAGTCAGAAGAATCTGTTTACTCAGTTTCATGTTTTGAGTTTAATCCATTCTAAAATGTGTACCGTCACCTCGTGTGTTTCTCCTGCTTAAATATTTCAGCCTTCAGTCAAGTTAAGCTAGGATCGCGGGTATAACAGATGTCCTTATATTTATCATTCATGTAGAAGTTCGTTTCAGCTTCTAGCTGTCACAAACTCCATTGAAATAGATCTGAAATATAAGTAAAAGATGTGTGATCATCAATTACAATCACATAACAATCAGCAAAGACAATCACCAATCTACAAATGCACTAAGGGCAAATTGTGCCTGACTAATTTGGTGGCCTTCTACAACAAAGCTACAGCACTGGTTGACATGGAACGAGTAACTAATGTCATCTACCTGGACTTGTGCAAGGCGTTTGACACTGTCCCACATGACATCCTTATCTCTAAGATAGAGAGACATGAACTTGAGAGATGGACCACTTGGTGGATAAAGAA
>NW_009707603.1:19576-23899 GCF_000703405.1 Apaloderma vittatum | reverse complement strand
CCCCGCCGCAACACGCATCTTTACTCCGCCAGCCCAGCATCTGGAAGATGCCATTTGGACCACGTGAACGTGTCAGTCATCCCCAGCAAGGGCAAACAGACGCTGTAACTCGCAGACCACCGCCAAGCCGCTCAGACACGCAATGCGGAGAGACGTGGTGCTTGATGGCCCGGTAACATCTGCCCCTGCTTTGGCAGCAGTTCATGGCTGGCTGAAGCGAGGAGGGTTGGACTGAGGGATGGACTCAGCCTGGCTGAGACCGACCTTAAAGGCAGCCGAACGACCCAGGCCTTCACAGCTGAAGCCCTTCACGGACCCAGCCCGGAGAACTGCAGCTTATGCACGGCTTTGGCACACGGCCCAGGATTGTACTCCCTGTTCTCCAGCTCAGATTTAACATCAATATTAGGAAGCATTTTAAAAAAAGTCAGTAGAGTTCTCCAAAAGGTTTAGCCTGCGTTAGTTTTACCGTTGGCACTGGGTCCATCCTGAGCCGGCAGGTTCACCAGGTACGCTGCTGGTCCAGAGGTCAGGTGCCAGATGGCAAAAATACTCTGGGATTCCAGTGCAGGAACAAGCAGATGATGAGCAGCTTCCCCCAGCACAGCTGGAGCTGAGCTGCTGGAAAAACCAGTGAGTGGCCAAAGGCAGCTGTAAATGATGAAGCAGCAGCTGCAGCCTGGCTCCGAGCAGGAACCGCAGCTCTCTGCTGCTCAGCCCGCAGTTTTTTAGATGGTTCTGATATCTCACCTAGAGGTAAACATGGGCAGGGAGGGATGAGGGTCAGGTGGAAATTCCAGGAGCTGCGATACCCTGGAGGTGGCAGAGGAGCTCAGTTCTCCTGGCAGGGAGCTGGACCAGCCTAACCCAGTGCTCAGAGCTGCATCTTGTATGGCAAGAAAGGTCATTCCCAAAGTAATGCTGCTTATTAACAGAAAATACAGCGTGGGCACAGCCAACAAAGACCCTCCATCTCAACCTCCAGGCATGTTCAGGTCAAGAGAAGACACAGCTTCTGCATAGGGAGAGACTGTTCTGAAACAAGCCCTGGGAGATACAGCCAGAAGCACCACCAAGACGCTGAAGCCCAGCTTAGATCACAGCTTCCACAGGCAAATACTCACAAACATTGCCTTCCCTGTCCAAGACCTGGGTTTTTCAGCCTGGAAAGGAGAAGATGGGGTCCCTAAAACCAGCCTGACACGAGGCAGGGAGCTGGCACCGCATAGAACCTGTGCGAGGAGGTTTAACACATGAAAATGGCGAGACTTTGCCACACTAGAGCAGATCAATCCCTGGAGCTCACTGCCACAGGATGCTGGGAAGGCTGGAAAACCAACTGGGTTTGAAAACCAACTTCCAGCTACTGAAATCCCCCCAATTCCCACGCTGCGGCTTGAAAGGAGAATTTACACTGAGAAGAGTCTGATCGGGGTGAGCCCTCTCCCTCGATAGGCAGCAGGAGAGAGGACCTGAGCCCACCCTCCGGCCCCCCGACGGGGTGGGGACCCACCTGCACGTGTCAGGCCAGTGGCAAGGGCTCCAGGAGGCACAGGTGAGCGTGGCAGAGATGGGACCCCCTCGCACGTACACCAGCGTGCTATGAGACGCCCTCAGGAGGATGCTGGGCTCTGGGATGGGTGCTTGGCAGCGGCACCGTGGGACATCGGGTACCTGCGGGAGTGAAGGATGCTGAGTGGGAGATCATAGAACCATAGAACAATTCAGGTTGGAAAAGCCCCTTGGGATCATCGAGTCCAAACACTGACCCTACACTACAAGGTCACCCCTAAACCATCTCACCCAACACCACATCTAAGCGACACTTGAACACATCCAGGGATGGCGACTCGACCACCTCCCTAGGCAGTCTGTTCCAGGGTCTGACCACTCTTTGCATGAAGAATTTCCTCCTAATGTCCAGCCTAAACCTGCCCTGTTGCAACTTGCAACCATTCCCTCTGGTTCTGTCCCTAAATGATGACGACCTTCAGAGTGCCTGCATACGCAGCCTGGTTATGCTCACGCAACCTGTCCAAATCTGCCCCAAAGACAGCAGGTTGCCTCGTTTGTGCAGGTTTCTGCATTCTTCTATAAAGGAAAATTGTCTTTACCTAGGGGCTCCCACCCTCTTCTCCTCCAATTTTACCTACAATTTTTGGCTCTTTAAGGGATTTTTGTTCTCACCAGCTACAGAAGCACCTTGCCGAGAGGATGATCAAAGCAAAAGGCTTCAGCAACAAGGGTCATGCCCAGAAGGGTCGTGCTCCTGCCTAACCCAGCAGCTGACAGGGGAGTCGGTATCCCTGGGGCTGCCAGCAAAACCAAGCTGAGCTGGAGAGCCTGGGCTAGAGGACAGGGGCTTGGGACAGGCAGGGCTTTCCTTGCAGGGCTCTGAGAAACCTGCCTGCAATGAGAGAGAGTGAGAGAAAAGCCCATCTCCTCTCCAGTGTGTTGAGCACGCGCCCCGAGCATGGGCTGCAAAGCCACACCATGGGACAATTTTTTTAGGGGTGTTTTTCTTTCCCTTCAGGGATGCCCAAGCAGCTGGGCGCTAATCTAGGGCTTGAGAGAACTGGTTTCCAGCCCTTCCTCCGCCACCATCCACCACGATGACCACAGGCACGTTACCTTGGTCCTCTCCGCTGCGGTGCTCCACCGGTGTCAGCAGGCAGGAGCTGGGGAAGACGTTACAGACTCAGAGGGATTTTTATCTCTGCGAGGACTATAGGAATACAGTAAACAGTCAACACCGGGCTAAAATGAGATGAACACATAAGAGGATTAAACAGAGATAAGGAGTGATGGAATAAAATGTGCAGCGTTTTTCTTGCCTCGTTTGTGTGCCGCCCCAGCTGTGTGATGGGGGCAGCAGGGTTGTGTCCCCCTCCACATCTGCCTAGGTGAGGGACCCTGTAGCTGCCCACCTTGCTCTGAACTGGGAGGAAAAATTTATTGCTTCATACAGAGCATAGAGGGGAGTTTAACAAAGTGGAGGAAGAGTTACAGATCCTTTACATCCCATTAGTGAGAGTCTGCATCCCCTGCCAGGCAGCACTGAGGAAGATTCAGAAAGGCTGTCACAGCCCTTCTCTCCCAGAGCCACAGAAAGAGGCTTGAAGATCCAATCAAGCACTTTCCTTTGGAGCCTTCTGAATCCCAGGACTTGCACTCTGGATTTAGAGAGAGCAATCTGCTGGGCTGGTGACTTGCTGGAGCTTTTGGGCACTGCTACCTCCACACAGGGCAGAGCAGGGAAGGGGCCTGGGGGAAAGGATGCCAGCGGAAGAAGCCAGAGCACAGAAGCAACATCCCCAGCCCAGCTGGCTGTGTGACAGTCTCCAGGTGCAGAGGGAATATGAACTGGACCCAGTGAATTCACCCAGCACCTCTCAGAGTGGTCCAGTGACCCATGGCTCAGCCCTGCCAGCCCGTCCAGGGTGAGAGCTCATCTTGATACTGAGGTGGCAAACCCTGGAACGTTCCTGGTCAGATGGTTCCCCCAAGTCACAACAGAACTGGCTTATGAGTTTGTCTCCATGTCCCACCAAGTCCCTGATACTGCCTTGGCCAGAGCTACACAGGAACCTGCTCCTCCTGCACAGGAGCTGACAAGCAGAGCAGCACTGGGTGATCACCCCCGCCTTTGCTGGGACCCCTTCCCATGCTCTGAGGCTCAGTAAAGATCTTGAGATGATGCCAGATAAAGGCAAAACCGTTAAAAAAAAAAAAAAAAGCAAAAAAAAAGCAAAGGAGCAGGGGGAGCCTTTGATTCCGATACTTTCAGCCTGAGGCTGCCGGCGTTTCTAGCAGAAAAGCTTAAATTATACTTCTTTGTAATCTCTTTATAACCTGCTCTGAGCTCTGCTGCCTGTGCTGGTGCGCTCCCACGGTGCTTCCCAGGGAGCCAAACCTCTGCTCACAGGCACACCCGCCCCTGGGTAACCTGTTTTCTACACACGTGTACCAACGCTGCACCAAAGCGCCAGCCCCAGGAGACGGCGTCTCGCTGTTTGTCATGGGGAGACACCCGCACCTCGCCAGCCACGCGCCTCCTCGCCCACCAGTCACACGAAGGAAAACGGCGCGATTGGGACATGGAGCCGCTGCCGTGATGGCACAACCCCGACGTGCACAGCCCAGGAATCCCATGGGATGCAGGCAAGCACGCTTTCCTGTGGGATGCAGGTCCCTGTGGGATGCAGGCACACCTGGTTCCTCGTGGGATGAATGTACCTGGGGTCCTCAGGGGATGCTGGCAGCCGGGGGCTCTCTGTCGGATGCGGACATGCACAGTGTCCCACGGGATGCACACACATATGG
>NW_009707603.1:14828-19317 GCF_000703405.1 Apaloderma vittatum | reverse complement strand
GGTGTCCCCCACCACCAGCAGCTTGGCTCTGCTCGCCCTCCACAACATCTGGAAAGCATCAGTAACGCGGAGAAATGCCCCGACAAGGTTTCTAAATCAGACTGAAATGATTTATGAATTACTGACGTCATGAGCTCGCCTCTCCTGTCAGATGAGGGGGGAGCTGCCAGGCAAGCAGTGACAACCTCAAACGGAGCCGGGGCGCTGGCCACATCCCTTGCACGGCTCCTGATGGAGGTGCTGGTGTGGCTGATGATGAAGCTACGGTAATGCTGGCAGGCAGCTACACATCCAGCTTCATAGCAGCAGACCTTAGCCCTCCTGCTGCATAAGAATCGGATGATTTTCTGAGTTCCCGCTGTAGGAATTAGCTGGATCATCCCCGTGCAAATCAGTTTGTATTTGAAACCAGCCTTATTTAATGGGACCTGCTCAGTATTTGCCTCCTGAAGTTTTCATACAGATCAATCTTCCCCGTTTCAGGTGTAAAAGGCAACCGAGGCAGGGAACAATTTCACCTGCCCCAGCATGGGACTCAGCTCGGTGCTCGCTGACAATTTCTTGGCTTCGCTTCTCAAGTGCGAGCTGACATCATTTCCAGAAACAAAGGGGCTTAGGCTCTGAAAATTCATCTCCTCTGGCAATGGATTATGCTGTTAGATTGTTCCAGTCATTTAGAGGAGTGTCCGGATAACCAAATTTACACGGTTTAGCCCTTGGTGTCAGCAGGTTCAGAAGGAGAGCCCCTCCGCCCCAGCCTGTTTTGAATATGCAAATCAGCCGTGCACAGGGAGATTCATTTCATAAAGTGCACGCTGGAAAAAGCAGTGCCAGCTCTCATCCATTTCTGGCTGACATTTTATTTAATAGGCTATTCATTTGCCCCGTCGTCCCCAGCAGCAGCAACAACCTCCTCTCCAACCTCCCATAACTCACCGCAAAGCTCCTTTCCCCGGGAGCCAAACCAGGGGTCTCTGCGCTTTGGTGGGATTTAACCCTCCCGATCCCCACGGGAGCATCCTCATTCTCTGCCTGGCGGTTAATGAGCCCTGGGGGCAGGGGTTCCCCTGATCCCTGTGCCCTGCAGGAGGCTGATCTCATTAGCAGGGTGAAGGTGTTAACGACACCCCAAGCTGTTCAATGCCACATGCCCAGGAGCCCCTGGGCAACACCATGTTTTCCAACACCAACAGATAACCCCAAACAGGCAAGATCACCCCCAAACCTCACCCTCAGGCTTGATCTTTCCAGAGATGCTGAAGCCTGAACCCTCTTCAAACCTTTTACAGTGCTCCCAGCTGATCTGCAGGGGCTTTAGCTCACCGGCCACCAAGTCACCCCAGCCAGGGCAGGTAGAGAGAGGAGGTCTTGGAGGCTGTGCTCCCACACCAGGCTCACACAGCTCTAAGCCTAAATGAGCTTTGATGAAAGGAAAAACACCAAACACCTCTGGCAGAAGGGAAGGGGGATGTCCAAAATGTATCTGAACCCTGCAGAGAAGGGAAAGGAGCTGGGCAGCAGAGCAAGGAGCTGCTTTGGGAAGGGTGCTTGAAGCAGCCAGATGCCCTGGGAGACAACAACCAGCACAGCTCTCCCCACCAACCACGCTGCTTTCCTTTTTTTTTCCCCCCTCCCCTCTCTCCTTTCCTCCAATTTATCTTTTTGACACGTTCAATGATGCTCCTGCAGACTGAGAAAAATAGAGAGAGACTTTCAGCCAAGGCAATCTTGGAGCTGAATAACCCAAGCTGAGCAAAGACACCTCAACGAGGGGGCACGGAGCAGCACGGGTGGGTGCCCTGTTCCCTCCACAGCTCCAATCACCTGGCTGGCATGGGGGGACAGCAAGCCTCACCCAGGAGCTCAGCACGTCTCAGTCTTCCCTGATCACCTACCATCCCCTTCTGGCCTTGGTAGAATCCTTTTCCCCCCTCCCACAGATGCAAGCCCCCATCCCAGCACAAAACCAGCCCTGGCAGCTGCCGCTGAGTAAGTACCTGCTCTCCCAGCACGCCAGCTCCGTGCTCTGCATAGCAAGCACCAGCCTTTGCTTTCCTGACCTTACAGCCCTGCAGAGCAACACAAATCTTCCAGGCAGAGATTTTTTTTATTTTTTTCCCCCCCTTACAGATGCTACTCTGCTGCTGTGTGAAGGTGCTGGGAGGGATGGACGGACAGACAGGTGGGGAGAGGTTGATGATGAGCTGATTTTTACCAAGCGAATATAGTATCCGGACTCTTAACTAGGAGCAAGACACAATCCTCAGCATGACTCAGCCTGGAAACACATGCTGCTTCCCAGTCCTGCCGCTGCGACCTGCTGGGACCAGCAAGTCCCCCCCAGGGGGGAGCAGTGCCCACCCTAAATGCATTTCAGAGCCAGGACAGGTAGAGCCAAGCAGCTCCCGAGCTGTGGACAGGCTCTGTGTGTCAAAAGGCAAAAAAACAGGGGGTTGACGCTCCGCAGGATGAACCGTGCAAGGCTGACACGTTGCTCGGTCTTCTCGCAGACCTCCTGAAAGCAGCTGTCGGAGCCTGTCTCGTTCCAGCTCCCTGCTGCTCCAGACATGCCGGTAATTCTGCTTCACCATGCACGATCCCAGTTTGCTTCTCTACGAGAGTGAAAGGATTTGAGCACTGGAAGCCTCACTGCTCTTGGAAAGCATCGAGAGCACCTGCCTGAGCAGAGAAATGGAAGGCACGGGACTGCAAGCATCCCCCCCCCAGGGAGGGCCACGACGACCAACTTGTGCCCCAGAGCCGCTATCAGGGGAACAGTGGTCCTTATAGGACACTGCTCGCATCCTGGGTGAAGTTCAGGGAACTGAGGAAGGCAGCAATAAGCGCTTCTGCTCCTACGTTTTATGTGTAAGACTCCACATCCAGCCCCATGGGCATCACATACTGCAGCAGCCACGGTCAAGTGGATGCAAAAGCCTGGCTGAGCCCTGGAGCAGGGCATGGCAATGCCCTGGCTCTTGCCAGAGACCTGAATCTTCTAAGGGAGGTGCTCAGCATCACCTCCTTGGACCAGGGGGAGGTTAGGCCCTTGTCCTCTCTGCCCTGACCCCAACCAGCTCCATATCTCCAGAGGATACAGCCTAACATTGATAAACACGGGGCTGAGCATCTTCCCAAGAATGTGCAAATAAAACCACAGCCCTTCTAACTCCTTAAACACTGGAGGAAAGTTACCCACGCCTTCTGTTTACAACCAACGCCGTAGCGCGGAAGCCAAAGAGTGACAGCTCTGAAGATGGCACGTCAGCTCAGGCTGTCCCGGGAGGACCTGTCAGACTGTCACACAGCATTAGCTGCAACATATTTCTGCACAGCGCCCTGCAACCATGTCGAAGTTTAAGGCTGAGCTGGCCACTAAACTTTGACAAATGCTCTCTGCCACCCCCCGCTGCCACCCTCCCAGGGGAGGGTAACAAGGGAACCAGGGAGAGAGACTTTGAGGTTGGAAAAAACTTGAGCCAGTATCATGAAAAAGAAAATAACACTTAAAATAGCAACGAATATGTTGAACTATATACAGATATTATACAAGCATGCAAATATATTCAAAGATACAAGAGAATATGTTAATATAGAACCCTCGCCTTCCAGATGACAACTAGATCCCAAGTGACAAAAATGTCCCAGACTGGACTCAGCAGCAGAGAGGAGCACCTGAGCCCAGAGTTGTGACAACAGTGCAGAACAAAAAAAAAAAAAAAAAACAACCCAGAAAATGAGCTGTGCTGCTCCCATCTGGGAAGGCAGGGCAAGACAACCTGTCCTGAAGAAAGATGCTTCTCCTCAGTGTGAAAACAGGAGGCAGGACCAGCAGCAACACAGGTAGAGATGCCACACAAGCAATGGCCATTCCTCCAGCTCATCAGGCACTGAAGCCCCTGGGCTCTTCTCAGGAGCCCTTTTATGCTGAGCACATGGGAAAGGAACACGGTGATGGGTCTGTTAAGTTCACCTGACCCATCCTCTCCTCCCCATCGGCACAGCTGCCCCCCTTTCCCACTGTGATTGCCCCCTGTGCCAGGAGCCCCAGAGAAATTTCGTCCTGGTGCTCTCAAACCAGGGCAAACCTGCAGCACTCTGAACCCCCAGTGTGCCCACCTCTCTGGGCAGCTCCCCCCAAGCTGAGGGGTGCCAGCCACCGCTTTTGTCCCCTGGCTCCTTGGATCTCTTCTGCAGCAGGATGCTCATGGTCTGCCGCCCGTGGGCTTTGTAGACCATGATGGACTGATGGGACCAGGCTGAAACCAGCAACTGGCTGCCACTGGAGTGCCTGGGGCTGGGGCTGGGGGTACAGCAGGGGGAGTAGTGGAGGTTCCATGTGCCACCTCACACCCATTCTGCAACACCCCTCCAGGAACACATCCCCAGTGAGGAAGTTGGAAGTGGCACAGAGAGCTGGAGATGGGGCAAGACACATTCTCGGGGGGCTGGCCAAGTCTCCTGGGACGCGGTCCCACTCCCATCCCCA
>NW_009707603.1:9489-14646 GCF_000703405.1 Apaloderma vittatum | reverse complement strand
GCCCCCCTCCACCCCAGCCACGTCAGCATCTGGAGAGCATCGAAGAGCCAGGATCTACGCTGCTCTCCATCTGCAAGCGAAACCACTGCCCGTGGTCTCCGCAGCTGTCACCTTGGCGCTTTTAGGGAATGGCAATTTGTAGCCGCTGGCAGGAGCACGTCGGATGACTTTGTCCTGAGTCACAAGAAGCGGGAGGGGGAGCTGAAGCTTGGCCTCAGGATCTCGCCCCTTCCTCCGCCTGCTCAGGCTGATGCTCCAAGGCAGCGAGTGGCTCCGGGCAGCTGGGAGGGCAGGGTTAAGCATCACTGGCTGTCTGGGCACCACACAGGCCGTGGAGAACACGAGGGGCAGCTGCAGCCCTGCGAGGCTGGGCAGGAACGCCTCTCCCTGACACTCCTAGTTTGCCCAAGAGCATCAAAATCACCTCCTTGGGATGCGGATGAGGAGCCATCAGCCCCTGGGCGAGCTCTGGGCACAGCTTCTCCCATTTCCTACTTCACTGTCCAGATTAAAATCCTTCTGCCAGCCTATAAAAAAGGTAATCAAAATGATAACAACAACAAACGCTCTCAGCAGATGAGCCAGTTGTTCCTGAATATCTCCTGGCTGCCAGCTGCTCGTCGTCGCAGGGAGACAGGAGCTACAAGCTGTGTCCTGGGGCAAGAATGGACATCCATCTGGGAAAATTGGGGAGCTCCTCCAGCAAGAAATGGGGGTTCAGCACCAGCCCCAGGGTTCAGCGATGACTGCAGCGGTGGCCAAGCCCTCTGGGAGGGGAATGTTTTTCATAACAGCCCTACACAGTGTAGCACGATGGATGGAAGGCCGCCAGGTTGGGTGGAAGGAAGGCCACCAACCCAATAGGCATCCTGGGAGAAGGTCAGCCACAGCCTCTCCAAACTCTTCTGACTCAGAAAGCCACCCGCCGGGCAGAGGTGCCCTGGGAGGGAGGTGTGTGCAAGACCTCACGAAAGAGGAGCTGGGCTCCAGGCCCATCATCTCGGTGCTAAATCCATACAAACCAGCCTCTCCCTCCGCCTGTTAGCTGGGCACCATAACGGGCTCTCTGCAAGCATGGGAAGGGGTTGCAAAGAGTTTGGAGGGGAGCAGGCAGCCTGCCTGGCTCCAGGTGAAGGTGAACAGTCCTCACTGAACACATTAGGATGCTCTGGCACCTGGTGCCGACAGGTAGTACCACAAATTTGCAGGACTAGATGAGATGCTCCCAAGTTCTCAGTCACCTTCTCTTCCTGGGAAGCAGAGCGATTTCTGGGGAAGCAGCCTGCACTGAAGCTTGGGTGACAAACTGCCACTTTCTCAGGAGAGGGACCTGCGGTTCAGACAAGTGAATCCAAGCCGTTTCCACAAGGACTCTCCGTTGAACAAGCGCCAGGGGAAGAAGGAGCAAGCGAGGAGACGCTGCCATCTCCAATCGACCTGGGAGACGGACCTTCCCCGCGTGGCTCTGGCTGGATGCCAGTGTGATTCCTCCTGACCACACACCCCGGCTTCACTCTGTCGGTCCTGTAAAACCCACACTAGTCACACCAGCATCCCTGCTGACACCTCGTTTGCAAGAATATTGCTGGGGGCAGGTAAAAACGAGTAAGTGATTAGTGGTCACTATCTGACTTGGATCTCATCCTCACGAACACATAACATGGGGAGGCATTGCTGTAAAGAGATCTCTAAAAGCTGAGACAAAGCAAAGCCCAACATTCTTCTCCTACAGAGCCAAGGGATGGGAACTGAGACCAGAGCATCCAGCTTCTTTCCCACAGTCACAAGGTTTTTTTCCCTCCCTGGCGGAGCCCGCAGCTCCAGGCCAGCCCCAGCTCATGGTGGAACACTCCGTTCCTTCGCCTAGCTCAGGCTTGGGTCTCCTTTGGGACTAGAGGATTTTAACTGAGGAAAGCACTTTTAAAAAGAATAAAAATAAAATCAGCGTTTTAGGGGTGTTAAGCATCAGTGAGGCACGTACTGTGCTGTGTTGGCTGCTGTCCTACAGACCCCCCAGGTTGCTGACTGCTGCTAACGGGGTGAGGATGCTGCTCCCAAGGTCTCTTATCTGTGTCCCCACCCCAGGCAGGACCACGTATCTAACACTTTCTCAGAAAATGTCTCTCTAATCAGTGGGGTTACAGCAGGAGCAGACTCAAGGCTCTTTTGCTCAAGTTCTCTGCACAGCCAGAGAAAAGAGGAGTCTCCCGAGAGCTGCTCGGAGGTGACACGGCAGCAGCCAGCGGGAGAATCACCAGCTGCTCCACGAATGGAATACAATTCCTGTTAAAGGGAGGAGGAAAACAAAAAAATAAATAAATAAAAAAGCAAAGCACAAAACCCAGCCAAGCACCAAACCACTTCAAAGTGTCTAACCTGAGAAAAGAAAGAGCCTTCCCTGCTCGTGAAATGGTGACAAGCTGCCTCCCAGGGGGGCTGCTGAGAGAAACCTCCACGGGGTCTGTGCGGCCTCCGAGGCAAGGCGCTGGGTGCAAAGTGCTTTGAAGACCCACCTCGTGCAAGAGGTATCACCCGCCTCGCCCTGGAAGGAATCAAAGTGGGGAGGTCTGCAGGGAGTGGGGCAAATGCTGCCGCAGCATCCCAGCGCCCCAGGATCACCCAGCCCTGGGTTCGGCTGCCAGAGCAGGGTGCTGGGGGCTCGGGAGAGTTTCCAGCAGGAGAAGGCACGGACCCCACCACAGCCAAGCCCCTGCACCCCAAGCATCCAGCGAGCTTCCACGGGGAGAGGGACCGCGAGAAGGGCCACGAGGGGCTGTTAACCAGGCATCCTGCTAATGGGAAAGGGGATTAAGGGCTTCCTAGAGAGACTGGCACCAGGACCCAGATTTAGCAGCATTGTCCATCAGGGATTGCAAAGACAATGTAAACTCCCAGGGGATTAAATCTGAAGGGGATATCAAACTAGCAGGGAGAGAGGAGAGGCCAGCACCATAGGAAGGATGGCGATGACATAATTACCTGCCAGCCTTTAGGAGGATAAATGACATGAGATTTTATACAGATAAATGGAGACTTAATACAGCCAGAAAGACGGTCGGCGCTGGAGCAAGGAGCAGCCCCCCCTATCAGGCTGATGGCAGCGCAGAAGCGAGGTCTGGAGGGCAAAGCAGGCGATAAAGAGGAGCTGAGTTTGCAGGACAGGTGCTGGGAGCGATGCCATCGCAGGGCAGCAGGGGCAGATGCAGCCCCTGCTCCCACCCGAAGAAGGATACGGGGATGCAGGGCTCAGAGATCTGTGCTGAGAAGCCTCAGCTCCTGCTTAGCAGTCAGGTCAGGCAGCACCAACGCTGCCCGGGCACCTGGAAGAGGACGTGATGTTTTTTCCTCTCCCAGTAAGAGAGTACAGGGATGGTTTAACCTCTGCATCGCCGGCCACACTGGTTTCTGCATTGCTGCCAGTCCCGGACCCACAGGACCCACAGGCAGCACACGTGGGCTTTGTGAGCGCAGAAATAATTCAAGAGCTCTGCTTCCCTACTCGTAACGGGCAGCAAACCCAAGAGCCAGCTTGGCTTTCCATCTCCGGGAAAGGTTGAGCCAGGCATTTCCCTTGCTCGCTGCCACATCCCAGCCAGCAAACAGCCTCCTTCCCATGGCCTTGCCAACCTTTGGCAACCCTCAGGAAGACCAGCCTTTGCTGCTTTCTGCTCCCGACATGGGCTGCCCGCTCTTCGCTACTCCAGGTCCTGCCTTGCAGCTCCCCAGCTCTCTTTGGGGCAGGGAGGGGAGCACGCACGCCCTACCCAGGCCCTGGGTACGAGGACCCCAGGCTCCCCGTCGAGCCGTTGCTGTTCACAGCCATCTCCTTGGTCTCTTGGAAACGCTGCTGCTGCGTGGGAGCTGCCGCTCGGGGAGTGAGTCACGCGAGGGCGGCACGTGGGCACGCCAGGCACCGGCCACCGCTTGCGCCACGAGGCTCCCGGGAGCCCCGAGACTCCCGGGCACCCTCAGGTGCTCCCCCCGTGGTGGCACGGGGCAATAAAGCCGGGATGTCCCCATAGAGCAGGATGTCCTGCAGCTGGGTGACAGCCCTGTGCTTCCCACCCTGCTCCGTGGCTCTGCTAAAGAGCTGCAAAGCTTTTTCCAGCAGCTGCTTTTCCGTGCCATCAGGGAGCGAGGGAGCAGCCCTGGGAAAGGAACTGCTGTGGAGACAGAGAGTTCGTGTCCCGCTGCAGGGAGGCATATGGCATGAGAATGTCTTCCCCATTCCAGCTCAGAGGCTCTGGGGCTAAGGGGAAACTGAGGCACGGCATGAGGAAGGGACTTGCTTGCGGGAGGAAATCACTGATTGTGCAAATGCTCACGGGTGAAAGGCTCCCCTGAGCATCTTCACCTGGGGAGAGGTATCCCCCAAGCCAGAGAGCAGCAGCCCAGCCACACCTCTCTTCACCTGGTCTCAAAGATAGCAAAAGCTCCCAAAAAAACCGATGGGATGATAAGTGCCTCTTCTGAAAGGGAGCAATTACCACAAAATACAGATTATGCAAATACCTTGGTTACCAAAAGCTCCCTGAATGCTGAATAGGAAAGAAAAGAGCCGCGGAGAATGAAAAATCATTTAGCCAAGAGCTGCATCACGTCTCTCCAAAGCACCAAGAGGCAGAGAGGGGTCTCCTTGGGCAGAGGGGCTTTAGGAGGCCACCACAGCCCACCCACTGTCGTGCCAGGGACAGAGACGGTGCTCAGCGTTTCATTTTCCTCCCAAAGCACCTCAGAGACATCCCTATCGCTCCCCTTGAGGAAACCAAGGCACACAAGGAGAAGGCACTTGTCCACCAAGACCCAGAGAGAAGAGGCTAAAGTGCAAAACCAAGGGCACGGGGTTCTTAAAACCCCTCCCAAAAACCTACGTGGGCTACTCAGGATGGGCGAGGCTGGGAGCAGCCTCCATGACAGGCAGGAGGCTGGTGAGGGGAGGGCTAAGGGGGGACCTGTCAGTCTTGATTCGGCAGGCAGGGATGCTCTGCCTCAGCACACGCTCCCTGACACAGAGCTGACAATGTTCCCAGGGCCTGGCATTACCCGCTCAGCGTGTCACCCACCATGGTGGGACAGTTTGGCAATCCCAGACCCTGAGCAGGCTGCGGAGCTGGTGCCGGAGCCCCAGGGGTGAGCGTGGCTACTGCTTGGCCGCAG
>NW_009707603.1:6209-9468 GCF_000703405.1 Apaloderma vittatum | reverse complement strand
ATTGCAAACGAGGCACCTTTGGAAGAATCAAGTGTTGATTTGGCAGGATGGAGGATGGCACACGTGAGACAAGGCCCATCAGGCAGCCCAGCAGCAGCAGAACCGTTTCACGCCTGGCCACCACCATTTCCCCCGGCGCGAGGTGGTTCTGAAAGGCAGAGATGACCACACAGCAACGCTGAGCATTAACAACCACTTCTCACAACATCTCTGGAACCCTCATGTGGGTCTGAGCTGCTGGCACACCCTGTGCACGCTCCGGCGGGGCTGCCCGGCTGCGCCGCCGCCCCCCGCCGAGTCCCCCTGCCGTTGCAGGAGGAGGAAGGGCGCCTCCTGACGCAGTAAACGCCGGCAGAGCCAGCCGCACAACGCTGCTTCCTATCCCCGTGGAGCAGAGGAGCCATAAGTCAGCGGGAACGCTCCCTCGCCGTCCCCACGCACCAACGCCGCGCGCAGCAGCACGGTCCAGCGGCCCAGCATCTCCTCCCGCAGCCGGTGGCAGGAGCAAGTCCCAGTGTGAATATCTCCACGGGCAGCAGCAGCGACCCCCTCCCACTGCCAGCGCTGTCTGGCCAGAGACGGTGAAGCGGACTTTGCCAAACCCAGGTCTCCATCCACCCTGGAGCACCGGCGTTGATGCTGGATCGCAGCAGACGGCCAGCTCGTTGTGCTTCTCGTCCTATAGGAGGACCCTGCCCTCCCTCCTCTGCCCTGGGGGGTTCAAGCAGCAGGACAGAGCCCAAGCCAACCTCAGGAAGAGCTGCAAAGCCAGCTGAGCCTTTTCCATTTCCAGGATGACACACTTGCCTGAGGACCGGGACTTAGCCCGTTTGGACCATGACGGCAGCTGTTTCTTTAAATCCATCTCTGGATTTGAGCACCCCAATGGTATTTCCAGACTCCAGGAGTTTCTTCTCATATCCAGGGAGAGATGAATTTCACCCTCAGCTTCCCCACAAGCCCCCACTTGGCTGCCCAGCCCCTTCCCAAACCTGCCTTGCCCTCAGGCAGGTCTCCTCCACCACAGAAACCACGTTTGGCCTCTCAGCACTCCTGCCAGTTTTCTCACAGCAATATATGCGTTGGATCTGCTTTTGATGGGCAAAACAACACCTCCTCCTTACAACCCCCATGTCCTGAGCTCACACTACCTCAGGAGAGACAGAAAGTTAAATTCATGGGCAAGGTGAGAAAAGCCAGATGCCTTGTGCCATATACAACCACGGCAAAGAGCGCAGGCACTTTGCAAATCCCCTGGGACGCCAGGAACCACACCTGCTACTGATACGGCTCTTGACTTCTCCCACGTAGCTCTAACTCTCATCCTCTTTCCCAAAAATCAAGTATTCTGTGACTTGCTGGGGGAGCAAGGGGCTTGCTGAAGTGCACCCAGCAGGACTAACCTCGACTTCTACCCACGGCACGTGGAAGAAGCCTGGCCTCGACTGCCACACCATGCTGGGGACCGAGTGACCAGGTGACACTTCCACTGGAGGGACCAGGTGGCTGCTCTCACCACCCAAACACAGTTGCTGTGTGGTAATTCGCAGCGTTGACTGCTCCACAGTCTTCGCGTGGGCAAGACCCCGCGTCACAGCCTGAAGTCAACAGGAGCACGGAACAACCGAGATGAAGAAACTGGAGGATGGAGGCTCAGAAGCGGCTGCAGGTAGTGACAGAAACAGGTGCAGGATGCAAAGCGGCATCAAAACAGTTGAAATAGAGAGGGAGAGTGAGGAAACAGGACCTGAAAGAAGTAGTTAAGCCTCGAGAGGGGAAACACGTGGTAGGGCATGGACCGAGGCTGGATATCTGCACGGAGAGGGATCCCAACAGCCTTCTCCCACCTATTCCCAGATGAGCAGAGCAGGCGATGGCAGGCAACGCTGGGGAACAGATCTACTTAAACACAAAGCCCCAAAGCTGGATGGAGGCCCAAGGCGCAGTTTCACTGGGATGGAGACCGCATCTTTTGCATCCTCTGCCCAAGCGCCCGGCTGAGGAGCTGGCAGGCCAACAGCGCTCTGCGCCCAGCCTGCCCACAGCACTCCGAGGAGCCGGCTGCGAAACCGGAGCTGCCTGCAGCCGTGCCAGGTCTCAGCAAGCATTTCAGCTGAGACGTGCCTCCACGTTTGTTAAAGAACTTATGATACAAGTGATGGCAGAAGGGTATTGGTTACGTCACATCGGCCACCCTTCCGACATCCTTTTCGGCATCGCTCCTTTTAATAACTCTGGTTAATATTACATGCCTCTATCAAGAGTCCTTTTAGACCAGCAGCCTTCGAGTTGCTTGGAAACTGTTTGCTGCAGCGACCAGAAGCCGCCGTCGGGAAGGTCTGATGCCAGCTCGGGGCTGCCAGCGCCAGAACCCATGGAACAGCCCTGCTCCTGTCCCTGGCACACGCTGGGAGCCGGAGGGAGAAGAGCTGAAACGGGAGCGGTTCCGACGTGCAGCAGGGATGGGAGAGAGCCAGGAAAACCTGGGGGACTGTGGGGCTCGTCGGAGGACTCAGGGAGATCCCACAGCTGCATTTCAAAACATTCCCGGCCAGAGGGCAAGGGCGGGTTTCCAGCCCGGCGTCCGCAGGAAACGCACTCGGCCTCACAAGATTGATTTGGCCAAATCTGGACATGGAAATCCATCTTTAAGAAAGTGAGCGAGAAGGTTTTGCTTTATGGGCGAATCTCGACGCGGCCTTCACGGTGAAGTCATTTACCGACACCTCCAGAATACTCTATGAATAATTAGGTATCTCTTTCAATTTATGGCATACCGTAAAACGCTGCTACAGTTTTGGAGATAGTGCTTTTTTTTTTTTTTTTTATACTGTAGCAATGACAAAACCCATATTTTATTGCAGGAATGGCAGTGTACGTATATTTATCCATTCGCCAGGAATCTGTGGCACACTTGCCTCTCTAATGGCTGTGCAAACATATATACATCCCAGATTTATCCCCAGATTTTCCATACTTTGCTTTTGCATTTACATAATATGTGAAAATTTCTATATAAAATGGAGAAGAGCACTGAGCTGTTCCTGCCAACCCACCCGTCTGAGTTCAGCGTTCCCCTGTCTCACACCGTTCCCGTTTCCCCGCGGTGCCGAGGCTCTGGGGATCCCACAGCTGCCTTTGGGATCCCTCCTTTCAGCTTGGGGCTGCCGGGGAGAAGGACGGCCGAGGGGGAGTTGGGAGAAGACCCCAGGGCCAGCTCAGTGTAGGAATCCCCAAGAGAAGAAACGTGAGGAGAGCA
>NW_009707603.1:5886-6195 GCF_000703405.1 Apaloderma vittatum | reverse complement strand
CTCCAGCACCACCCCCCCGGCCCCCTTCCCCCATTGCCCCGGTGAAGCACCGCCTCTCTTTTTTTTTTTTTCTTTCTTTTAAATATTGTGGAATTAGAATTGTGATTGATATGAATATGTAACAACGCCACTTTATTAATAGCAGCTGCATTATCAGTTCGCTCCCTGCTATTGGCAGGAGATCTGGGACAATATGTGGCTTGAAAACTAAAGAGGAACGCAACCTGCAAAGGCAGCAGCGAGATAATTTCATTCCTTTTCTCGGCGAGAAGCCCAAAGTGAGACTAACACGATGGCCACTGATGCATC
>NW_009707603.1:5311-5635 GCF_000703405.1 Apaloderma vittatum | reverse complement strand
CCCCCCCCCCGCCCGTCACCACCCTGGAGGCTTAAATGAAAACAAGATTACAAAGGAGATTGGATTGGACATATTTCGGGTGTGCTATTTTAGCTGTAAATTATGCCAGCTTCATAAAACCCCAACTGTTCTTTCCTGAGATCCCTGCATAGATTAGCTTGCTAAGATCAGGCACTTGCTGCAGGCAGGCACTGTCTAGAGAAACGCTTACGGGCTCCAAACGGTAGCAAGATGCTATAGGGCTACATCTGTACGTATAGATACACACACACACATATATGAGCATGTGCACATAGGCATGACAGCCCCCAAGAACTTCCCATG
>NW_009707603.1:1667-5285 GCF_000703405.1 Apaloderma vittatum | reverse complement strand
AGGTCTTTCAAGATTTGTCAGGCTTCAGCGACGCGACCCTTCGGCTCATCCGTGCCGTTTCAGCCGCCTGCGCCAGCGCGGCTGACGCTTTCCTCAGCCTTTAGCTAATCCCAGGAGGGAGCAGAGCATTGGGCAGCGTGGTCTGAAGCAAGGCTGGACTCGAGGTGTAGGGATGTGGGGTCACGCTCGATCGCGTCACAGGAGCAGGCGTGGGTTAGGCTGGGGAACGGGGCTCTGCAGCACCGGTGCAAAATGGCCACAGCCTGAACTTTGCTTACAGCAAACCTGGCAAGAGGTTTTTTGCAATTCCTCTCACGAGCATCACTGCACCTTGGCTGCGCTCCACGACCCTGGAGGACAGAGCAGCCAGGCTCCCAGCACACGGCGCTGCTTCGGGGATCGTCAAGCGGCGCTGCCCGAAACTAAAAGGACAACGGCTTGGTTTGCGCTCAGCTCCAGTCTCCAGCCCTTCTCCTATGGTGCTACAAACACCTGCCAACACCTGCTCCCCATCGCATCAGGGCACACACAGGGCTCCCTGTCACATCAGGGGCTACCTCCACACCGTGCTGCCAGCCTTACGAGGATGCTCGCCTCGAGCAGAGTGCCACAACTCCAGCTGCTGTGAGCCCTCTGCCACTACTCTGAGCCCCGAGGAGACACCGACGAAGCCCCTACAAGCCCCCTCCTCCTCCACCCGCTCCCCGTTACCTGGAGAGAGACGGCTCGAGAGCGGAGCACACTTTGCCTTTCCCTGAGCAGCGAGCCGTCTCCCCTCTCACACTCCCACGGCTCCACCTGCTCGGAGCTGAGCCAGGTCCCATCGCGCTTCCTGCAGGCGTTGGCTCCCAGCCCGCTCCGCCAGCCCGGGAAATGGCACAAAGCAAAACTCTTCCTGGCAGCACGAGTCCGGCCCGTCTCATCCATCCTCTCCAACCAGCCCTTCCGGGCAACGCTACAGCAGGCTTCATTTTTGCACATCTATCCCAAGTCTCCCACATGAAGGATTCCCGCAGGGTCAGGGACCTTTAAGGAGACCAGGAGATTTGTGGGCAGACATCTGTGAGCATACAGCATCCTACCTGCCAACAGAGAGGCGTGCAAGGTGGCGGAGGTGTTTGCATCGCAACGTCCATGTATTAGGAAGAAAGTGGCAAAAGCTCAAGAGCGGTCAAGGCAGCGCAGGACAGATGGAAAAGGGTTCGTACCCAAAGACTTGGGGTGCCTCACCTTGCTCTCTTAACGGGCTGCTGCATCTCCCTCACATGGACACACATGCGTGTTCCCACCTGCAACAAGCTGTCTGCGCACGCTGTGCTGCGCCTTTCACCATCGGGACCTGGCACGGGGCTTGTCTGCATGTGTACGTATCTATCGATACAAACCCGGGCTTCCTAGGCAATCAATAATGCTATTTAAGAGATAAATCTCACTATTGACTGGCTGCTGAGACCAGCTCCCAATTAATTTAAAAGAGACAGAGGATGGCAAGGGAGCGCAGAAGCGTTCCCAGCGTCCCCGGGCATCGGTCTGTGCACAAGGGGAATGGTTTGGGCTGGGGATGGACTCGGGGTGGCAACAGGAGGGGGCTGTGCAGGGACCAGTCTTCCACGGGGTGTGTGGCTCCACCACCAAACACCTCTGTGACCTGAGACCAGAGCTTCAGGTCTCCTGAAGCCCAGCAGTGACCACAAGGCATGGCTAGGCGTACCTTGGGGAAGAAATGGCCCATCTGTGAAGGCGTGCAAGCACTCGTTGTGCCGTGCACAAATTAAAACTGGACGTCGTGTTCCCTGAGTCCACCTGTAGCTGTGCCAGATTTGAGGCTCTGCTGCCATTCCGCTCCCAGCCTTCGTGTTCTGATCATCACTTTTGAGCGGGTTGGGGGGGCTCGTTGACTGCCAAGCCCTCAACGGCAGCTCCTGGCCACCACATCTCTGTCTGGGCTGCAGGAGAAGTCTCTGCTGTGGTGCATATAAAGCCTCCACCAACCCACCTCAGGCCCTCCGTTTTTGGGAAATGTGCTGGCAGCCCCAGCAAGAGATGAGCAGAGCTCACCCAGCCTGGCAGAAGAAGGCTGTGAAGAAGCCATCCCTCTCCGCCCTGTGGAGAAGAGCCATCCCTTACAAGCATTCGAGGGAGAACGACAGAAGGGAAAGGCACCCAGAGGATGGTATTGCCACGCCAGACGACTGCCACTGCACTGTCTAGCGACAATACTCAGCCAGACCAGAGATTTCCAGACCTCCAAGCAGCAAGGATCTGAACAGACTCCCACCAGGAGTCTGGTTCAGGTAAGCTGGAAAAAGATGTGTGATTCCAGCCTACAGTGCCTGAGGCCACCACTTCCCCAAGCTTGAGGATGAATGGTGCCACATTTCCTTCCATGTTCCTAAGTATTTAGTCCTTGGCTCGCGTGGATTCCTGTCTCTATGCCCTAATTTCAAAGCCAGAGCAACCCAACAGCACCGGTTGGAGAACATCCAAAGCAGCCCCGCTCTGCCAGGGAGCAAAAGGCCCCATTACCCCAGCTCATCCCCCATCGCAGGCTTTGATATATCACCAAGTGATGCCACAGCTGAGCCCTGGGAGGGGAAGGAGACATCGAAAAAGCCCTGAGAGATTGATGCTGCCTTCTGGCCCACGGCAGGAGAGATGGGAGCAATCCTGCTGCCCCACGCCCCAGCGATGGTGGGAGCTCGTTCGGTGGAAGACTCTCAGATGATCTGAGCCGCGGTCCAGCCACGCTGGAGCCTCCTCAGCAGCCAACTTGATCGTTACATAAACTCTTCTTTTCACTACAGAAACGTGGTGCCTATGGGCTGGAGCTGTCCTGGCAAATGACACTGAACTCACAGGTATGAATCGGCAGAGAAGCTCAGCGCCGATCTCAGCGGGAAGGAGGGAGGACCAGTGCTAAGGAAGAGCTGAGGGCTTGAGGCTTTGTCCTTCGAGTACCAGGGAGCAGCCACCAAACAAAACATAAAAGCATCTTCCTGGTATCGCGGGACTTCGACTGGACGCAAAATCCCAGCTTTGCAGACCCGCAGGCTAGTGCCAGAGCCTTGCTTCTTGCTCACCCTCAGCTTGCAGGTCAGCTCCCATGAGCTCAGGCGGCGAAGCCAAACAAGAAGGTGGCTGGTACAAACACCACCTTGTCTCCCGACGGGCTCCTGCTCGGGGACTTCTGGGCTACACTGGGTTTTGTGCTTTTAGGCTTTGGTTCAGAGCTCAAATTAGCTTACTTCAAAACAGAAATAAACTTCAGAGTTTGCTACAAGCACACTGCAAGCATTGGGCTGCCCTGCTTGAAGCCAACGGGTGTTTGTCCACCCTAACTCATGGGGCAGCACCTCCTCCCTTCCCTGGCCTCATCTCCAGTGCCCCGCTCCTTGGTTCCCTTGGTGGGAGACACCAAGCCTGAGCCTGCTTCATTGCACCCCAGCGTGCTTCCCTCACCTGTCACTGTGCAGAGACGATGTGGTTTTGCATCTGCTCCGCAGGCCCTCCTTCGACAAACAAACCCAATCTCCTGAGCTGGGAAAAGCCTCTCGGGAAAGCCGAGAGAGCTGCTGGCAGCTCAGCGGCATCGGACCCGGGGATGGGATGGGGCACTTT
>NW_009707603.1:0-1211 GCF_000703405.1 Apaloderma vittatum | reverse complement strand
CTCCCCACCCTGAACAGTCACACCCCAGCTCCAGACACAGACACCAGCATCGGCTCGGCGCTGGAAGGAGGCAGACAGCACATCAGCAAACGCGAGGGAAAGTTCAGCATTTTGTTTGGGGTTTTTTTTTGTGTTTGCTGCTCAGGTGTGGCGCGAACTCCTCGCTGCAGGACAACATGGATGCCGGCAACTCGCACAAGGGCACGGATGAGTATGGGGGCTGCTAAACAGAGAGAAGTACCCTGCCTGGGTCCTTGCCCAGAACGGAGGCAGTACAAGCCTTTGCCTGCCCTCAGCACCTGCCTCCACCCAGAGATGGGCAACAGGCTCCAGCCACCCTCGGCCTTTACCCAGAATGGTTCTTGCCCTCAAGGCAGCACCTGGCAAGGCTCTCATGAACAAGAACACACATCTCAGCCCACCCTTGTGCAAACTAGCTTTTCTCTCCTCCATTCATCCCTTGTAGACATGGGGAAACTGAGTTACGGGGAGGTGGAAGGCAGCGCACAGCTCGCTGGTTATCATAAGAGAAAGATGTGAATGTTTTCAAATTGCTTTTCCCCAGAAGCAAGCTGTCTCTCTGCCAGTCCTGCTGCTGACATCCCATCCAAATTGCTCTAGAACAGGGAAATTAGGAAAAAAAAAAACCCAACAACAAACAAGCTCCAAGCCAGGAGCTAAGTGCGTTTGTTCTTCCAGCTCAATCAGCCACAATCCTTGATGGCAATCGCCACGATCCTGGACGAACACCGAGAACCCAGGAGAGTGCCAAGGTGACCTGGGGGGCAGCGGCCGAGCTCCCCGCCCTGCACCTCACTTTTTCTGCGCAGCCTTGCCCTGCCCGGAGACCTCGGGTTGGGGAAAACCATCTCAGGGGCTCAGCACCACTGATCCGATTCAGACCGTGCAAACCCCTCAAACCGAATTCCTCCTCCCGTGCATCACGGCGCGCAGGTACACCGTCCCGGGGCCACGGGGGCTGCGACAGGGAGATGGGGCAGCGGGACAGTCGGGAAGGGGACACCCCATCCCCACCCTGTGGGTGCATGCAGAAGGCCAAGAGCATGTCTCCAGCTGACCCTGCAGCAGGAGGACGAGGCAAAGCCCAGCTCCAGCATCTCCACGGTACCCGCGGTTTCTGAGCATCCAGAGCCGCGCAGCCCTCCCGGGGAGAACCCCCCGGCACCGGGCTGAGGGGTGTGTTAGAAAGT
>NW_009707602.1:24085-28722 GCF_000703405.1 Apaloderma vittatum | reverse complement strand
CACATCCACGTGGTGGGCTGGGGTTTGTGTTTGGGGTTTTTTCTCTCTTAACCTCGTCGGTTTTGTTCTGTTTAAGGGGAGAACTCTGCCTCGTTGGCCCGGGGCTGAGCCGGGATGGTTAGGCCAGGCTGTGAGCCGGTGGGAGAGCTGTCCAGCTGCCCCCCAGCCTCGCAGAGCGAAAGCCTTGCGGTTCCTCCCACCTGGTAGCTCTCACGGCAGAAATCATTTTTCACGGAAGAAATAATATTAATTGATCACTTCTATTTTATTTTTGTTAAAGGCAGTGGCAAGGCAGTTTGCTACCAAATGTCTTATTATTCAGTAATAATTGCGATTGCTGCCACCCCTGCGCCTCAATGCCGTCACTGGTGTTGGCTGCTGCCCTGCCTGGAATTTTTCGGTGGGACAGAGATGGTGAAAAGGTTTTGTGCTGGCACCCCCTCTATTCCCCCACCGCCCCACCTCAGTTTTTCAGCTAATAATGTGCAAGAATAAAGGATGGCCTGTGTGCCGTTTGGGGTTGCTGTAAGCTGTCACAAGTGTTTTCTAGAGGCTGATTTTAATTTTGCCACCCAGGAGAGTAATAGTCCCAAGGAAATGAAGCGTCCTCCTGCTATTGTTATATATCCGAAGGAAAAATCCTGGCACGTAATTGGCTAAAAAATAGTAGTGTGATGAGTCAATAAATTTCTATTGTGTAGCTTTCTCTGGGTGAACAATGCTATGTTCTGGGGTAGTGTTAAACAATTAGTTCGCATATCATACAAATAAGCACATCCTAGATGGATACATCTGGGGGTAGTAGAAATTATTCATCTCTGGCCAATCAGACAGCAGTTTTTATTTATTTCAGCGTTTAGCAGAATACCTCTCTGGGCTCCGGGAGACCTTGCAAGCAATTGAAAATACAATAACTTTAGAAGGAAAGCCAGAAGTTTTTCCTCACTCTCGATCCAGAGTAATAATATATGACAAAATATCCTGTTCCCACAACTATTAGCCTTTCTATCCCCAAGTGTGTAAATAGATAGCTGTGCAGGATCGATGGACTTCTTCGAAGAGTATGTTCTGCCGAGGGGCTCCCTGCCCTCTTTTTCTAGTGAAAGACTGTTCAGTGTTAAGGTTTCAGCAGTACAAGGCAGAGCAAGAGATGATTCTGTCTACATGTCCATCAGAAAATGAGAAATAAGGTTAGAAGCTTAGTCTATGTAAATGCAACTGCCTGTATTGCAAGTAGGATGAAACAGGCTGAAAATCAACCATAATGTTTCTTGCAAAATTCAGGCATCGGTTCCCTCCATAGTGCTATTTAAAGGCAAAATTCTTGTGTCTTCAGCCATATGTGGTGAAAGCAAGGAGTGTACCTTCATTTCTGAATGATACTATTTAACTTCAGTTGTTTGGAGTAGTTCTGTGTAAATTCCAGCAGTTACTTTTATTGTTTTGTGTTACAATAGTGCCTAGAAATCTGAACCGTTTTGCTAGATGTTCAAACATGTACTAAAGGACAGTCCCTTCCCAGTAGGTTTGCAAGCTAGTTCCCTACCCTGAGAATAGAATTTAATTCCTGGATTTCATTTCTTGGTACATTTGAGTTCTTGTATCTCTATAAAACTTAATTTTCTCTGTTCTTATTTAATCCCAATTACTGCCTGATTAGAACTTAATTTTTTTTTGAAGGGGAGCTACCAAATTTTCAAGCATTTCGAAGCATGCAGCAATCTGTGAACTAAGTCTCTACAGATGGTGCATGCCTACAGACCCAACTAGATCTCTCTAAGGATTTAAGGAAAAGATTAATATTTTTCATTTTGTGCAGGGAGATTAGTGGTCTCCAGCTGTGCCTGAAACCATCCATTCTTCACAGCTGGTCATTCTTATTAATCCCCAGGAAATGGCCTGTGTTCTAATTTGTTGATTTTTAAATACAAACTGAGCAAAACCCATTTAGACACAATAGTGCAAAAATTGAAATCATACTTTGTGGTAAATCACATTTGCAAAAAAGTAACCTCTTTTGGGGTAAAAAAGTAATACCCTAGGTTCACCTCTGGTGTTTATTTTGAAGTGTCACGTTAAATGTAATGGGAGAACCTAAGTGTCCCTGACACCCTTCTTAATGAACCCAAATGCATTTTTAGTCTGGCTGTTGGTTTTCTGTTGTTACGTGGGAAGAGAGATGCCAGCACAGAAAAGCACCAAGCCATTATGACAATTGGAATTAACAGGCCAGAAGCTAGCAATGCTGTAAGCCAGGAAAACACTGCTTTATCTTTACTTTCGATACATTCAGAATGGATTGCCCTTGCTGTGTTTCCTGGAAAAGGTGAATTTTCTTAGGACTGTCAACCCTGACAGTGAGCGGTCAGCAGATTACTACAGTGAGAGCTCATTATGGATCTTGTGTGCTTTCTGGTCAGATAAGTCTAGGTAAAAAAGAAACCAACCCAAACAGTTCCAGTCTCTCAGTTCCTCGGGTACGTATTCTCCGACTGCAGGGACTGTGCCTGCCCATCTTCAGTGCAAGGAAGGAGCTGCTTAGTTTGGGTGCCCGAGGCCTTAAAGCAAGTCCTAAATTTCTCCTAGTTTCCTCCCAGGTGGTGCTTGGCTTTTCCCTGACTTCTAAGTACTCGAGCAGCCTGATTTATCATCCTGATGGTCAAGAACAAATCACAGTTTAAACTAGAAAGTATGAGCTTTGCAAAAGAACTTGCTAAAAGCGCAGGCTTTCCTCACAAGTCACGTAAAGCAGTTACAGACACCGCAGAGCAAGCAGCAGGAGAGTATAATCTCTGAGCCCTCGCCTCACTGCTGCAGAAGCTCCTGAGGGCTTTGGTCACCCTGCCTGAGGAGAATATGGAGAGCTCTTCTTGTTCCTACTTCTCCAGCTGCAGCACCTCTTGCAAGCCCCAGGCCAGACCTCTTCTTTAGGTTGCACTCATGCTTAAAAGAGTTCATTTTCAGGCTTTTGACTGTGGAGTTTTTACTGTACCAGCCCTTCCTTAAGGGTAGCTAGGCAGGGCGTTAGGTTCTAGCCATGCTGAATCATTTTATTCTGCTGTGGCAGAGCCGCTCTGCTGGTGCTTGCCAAAGATGGCTCAGTTTTACTTTGATAGTCTTAGCTATCAAGGGGATACTTTAAAAGACAGTGAGTCTTGAATTGTAAATAGTATTCCTCCAGCAACAAAAAATGAAAGAATCATTTTCTTAGACAAGATGTCCCCATCACTGAAGATGCTGAAATGGTTGGTCATTAGGAAATAAATCCATTCAGGTCTTTTATTTAACACCTCTACTGTCTCCTTGCCCTGCCTAAAGCATAGTTGTATAAGCGTATAATAAAATGTGATTTGCATCTATTTAATCCTCTACGTTTTTCAACAAGTGGATGAAAATGGTTATGTGAAAATCTTAGGTTTCTGAATTGTTCCACATTTTTCTTAGAAGTCCACACGTATATTAAAATCAAAATTGAGATTAGGTGAAACACTTTACAATGTCATACTGATTTTCTTTGCTGTTTGCTCTAAAATTCATCTTTGACTTGTTTTGAACTAGGAAGTCTTATTTTTGTTGTCTTTAAGGATGTAGAGAGGCAGGTTAATCAGAAAATTCATTATCTGAGCCTCCTCCGTTGTGAAACAATGTGGCTTCCTTCCCTGGCGGCAGGGAGGCTGGATTAAAATGATCTCTAAGGTCCCTTCCAGCTTAGGCCATTCTATGATTCTATGATTTTCTTCTATAAAGAGTGTCATCTGGTAATTATTTTAATAACAGCGATTGGAGTGCTATGTGACTTCTGAGAATATTTACTGTGACTGAGTGAATGCATAGCTTATCCAAAATGGCAGAAAAAATATTTCCTTCCTTTATATATATATAATATACACTGTAATCATACCTATGATCATGAAATTCATCTGTCTTTTGAGGATTGATGTTTCCATGTGAACATTTTCTCAGTCACACACACACACACACCCCCACGCAGCCACTTTCTTTTAATTCTAAAAATGAAATTGCCTTGCTTTACAGTTTGAAGCTAGTACATACTACGGCAATATATATTCTTACATTAACCTTGCTGAGGTCACTTAGAATCTACTCTATCACTAGAACTGAACAGGAGCTAAAGTGTTTTAAAAGAGCCTGAAAAGAAAAACATGAAACTGATATTGTCCTTTGATTAGGTTGCAACTCTTGGAAGGAACAAACTGTATTTCTACCCAATTGATAGATCCCATCCTTCAAGCTTCATATAAAAATTCATAGAATCATAGAAATAACAAGTGACTTATTTCCTCCCATGCTAGCACATCTAAGAGGGTGAAGCATAGGATGCCTCTCATTTAGCAAAGTACTTCGGAGCAGGGTGAATTTCTGAAGCCTAGCTCCTGAACGTCCTCTCTTACCGTGTTTTCTTTCGTATCTTAAGTATGCAAGCTAGGTTTCTTCCACGTGATGCTGAACTGGAAGATGCACTCCAGTGCCTGCACTCCAACCACTGACCAGTGTTCTGTCCATGGGACCAGACCAGAACTAAAGAAAAGTAAACCCCCCTTGAGATGTCTGTAGCGAAGACATCGGATTCTTAGCACCAACAGTTTTGGGCTGCTCTACTTCTTAGTGTAGCCATG
>NW_009707602.1:0-24059 GCF_000703405.1 Apaloderma vittatum | reverse complement strand
AGAGAGCGTGCATGTTATTTAATGTGTCCATCTTATTCGTACTATGTTCATTCATCCTGGAAGTTTAGCAGCGGGATAGCGGACAGGTGATAAAACCCAGCTCTGGAGACTGCAACCCTGCACCCTGCTTCAAAGAATATATCAAAGAACTTTTGTGAATTGTCAAACCAAGATAGCAAAACAGGCAGAGACATTATTAACTTCTAATTAGATCTAAGTGCCCTGCTGCTATCTAGGTGGGGAACATTTGTATCTACAGTTTATCATTAAAGTATTAAGAACGCTTGCTGCAGTTCCTGCAGTGTTAATTCAGAGGCAGATATTTACATCTGAAGAGTAAAATCTTAGCAATGACACATTGCATTTGGTTCATCAGGAAGAGCACGTAGAACTAATTGCCCTTATTATTATATTATTTTTTGTGTGTCTTGTCCTTTGGTTTTTCTTAGAAACTATCCAATGTCAGAGCTGATTTTTTTTTCACTGTTGTAAATGCAAAGATAGCAAATTGAAGGCATATTCTGCCCCCAAATTAACGAACTTAGCATTTGAATTTCTTTTCTATAATTTAAAATACTATGAAAGATATGCATATGGACATATATGTAATGTATATAGGTACATATGCATAAGCTCTGCATGCTAGAGTATCAAATATTCATTATTAGCCTTTTCAATATCATTATATAAAAATAGAGTAATTTTTATATGGTGGAGTGGAGTTCTATTGGTGTTTCTGAACTGGAAGTGTCCAAATCCAATCTTCCTATTGTTTTTGAGAGAAAGCAGCTATGTCAGGAAAGAAGTTTGAGCACCCAACCTCACATTACAGTTCTGGAGATGACCAGGCTTTTGCAAGCTAGTTTTCTCCAGCAAAGTTAATTTTGCTAAAATTTAGTGACTCAAATGAAAACTCTATCTGTCTTTTCTTTGATTTATACTAAAAAGAAATATGTAGCCAAGTGTATAATAGCTTATTACCCAGTAACTGCAGATACGAGCACCCTTCTGTTTGCAGCCTGCTGGGATCTTAGCTTTTCCGTTGTTTTTATTTGAGGTGAAGTCATATATGTGGCAGTATAGCAACTAGCAAGGAGCCCACTTGCGGTGTAAGTCATCCCACTTCTCAAAGACACACAGAAGTGATGAGTGTATCAGCCTTCTGATTTATCATCCCCTGGGTGTTGCAGGAGACAGCCTGGAGCTTCGGGCAGGCCAGCTCCCCCTCCCAGCCCTGGAACCGTTTTGTTCACTCCAAGAAAAATATTCTGGGCCAAACTTCTCTAGACAATATCTGTAGAATGGCAAGTAGTTTTTTAAAACTTCACTCTGAGCTTGACTATTCATATTTTTTCCTCAGTTTTTCAGATTGTTGGTTCTTTTATTCTATAATACTTATGACATGATAACAGTACTAATATGTACATAATTTCAAAGCCATGCTACTTCTTATCCAAAGAGGTGAAAGGAAGTAAGTGGAAGCAGTGGCATTGTAAGTCCTACGAATTTATGAAAATTATTGTAATAAACTTTAAAAAAAGAGAAGATGGAAAAAAAGAAGGGGACGTGTGATTTGCAGCTTTATTTTCTTGGGGCATACATATGAGTTATTTATAGCACACAAATGAACTAAAGTGAGAAAGTTAAAACATCGAGGTTTGCAGCCTTTCATAGTGATTCTGTCTGTTAAACTACGTAAAGGAAATTCCTGCTTTCCTTTTAAGTTTTGGAGATTTTTTTGGTGTTGTCTTACAGTCTGGTATTAAAGCAAATGCTGTGTTCTGATTTCCATCAGTGTGGTTTAATCAGCAGCTGAGTTTTCTTGCAGCGCCTAAAAATAACAATACCTCAGTCACACGAAAATTAATTCAGGTTTCTCTGTCTGGCCTGGTTGCACAGACAGAGGAGGTATATCCCCCCACCATGATTAAGAAATATGGCTGTGGATTAGGAGGGAATATATTTCTGGCATACACTATCAAAACTCTCTGGAAAGATATTAAACTTGTAATTCTGTGTATCCATCCTTAAAATGCAGGTCACACGGCAGCTACATGCCTGCAGTGTCCCTTTGTATTCTGTGGTATATGCACAGCCTTGAGAAGCACATACCATCCTCCCTTGTCCAAAATGCTCAAATTACGTCGTTTGCCTAACCTCCCTTTGGGTACCCCTTCATCTTGGCACCAGTCATTGCAAGGCTTGCTTTGGCTCTCTGCTTGTTCTCTTTTCAATGACACGTCTCTGTGGAATGTAGTATCTCTTCAGGGCATAATCAGTCAGGGTGCAAGAAAAGACCATGGGACAGATTACCAGGAAAATCATGGCAATGCTGATATCTTGCTGATAGGCAAGAATCTCCACCGTCAGCATAGCAATAAATATTATTTTGTTTAATTGCTCTATTTGCTTTTTGGGAAGCAATGTCCTAACCACAGTGAGCACATGCTATAGCTCTCTAGTTTTGTCACAGCGCTGATAGTTGCAGCACCAAAGCTTTTTGGCATCTTCTCTACCTTTCAGGGAGCCGTGGGTTTTGTGCGGATGCTCCACAGCAACTTTCAGTTCTTCCCACTGGTTCTTAGGAGGGGTAGCAGGAATTTCTGGCAGTGAAACTGTGTGTCAGACTAATTCAGGTGTGCTGGACGCTGACTCTTTGGGCGGTAGAGAGCCTGTCCTGCAGGTGTGTTCAGGACACAGACTCGGAGTTAAAAAGTTTTGCCAGTAGATCCCTGGCTCCACAGACAGCCTGGAGAGGTTGAGTCTCACAGTTCTTCCAACTTTGTCACTGCTGTTGGTCTGCAGCTGGAAGAAAATTCCTTCTCTCATGCCACTCTTAAATAGGAATTTGTTCCTAAAATTCTCTTTCTGGAGTCCTGCACGTGCATGAACTAAGAGTTTAGGCCTGCCTCTATGTCCTTGGACATTACCTGCTGGTTTTGGATAGGTGTGAGTGGAGCAGCCCTATGCTGCTAAACTATGAACTCTCTGATATTAAGCATAGATCTGAACTCAAGAACAGAGGTGAGGAGCACACCACAGAGAACTGCCTTTGCCTCTCATTGCCAAAATATGTTGTCTTGGATGACCTCTGAGTTTGTTGGTCAAAACACTTTAGACCTCCTTTGGTACATTACATTGTTCTTCCCAGTTCAGACAACTGGGTTTAATTTTCAACACATAATTATTCTACACTTCTTTGTGCATTCCTTTTTCTCCCCAAAACTAAATGCATTTTGACAGTTACCACCAAGAAATAAAAAATGTTATGTTCTGTGGTTCATCAGATGCAGCACTGGAAAGTGCATCATTCCTTTCCTGCCTAAGTGTTGCAATATACTGTATTGAATATATAACCGTGTGTTTCGCCTCATCCTTTTTCTCCCCAAAACTAAATGCATTTTGACAGTTACCACCAAGAAATAAAAAATGTTATGTTCTGTGGTTCATCAGATGCAGCACTGGAAAGTGCATCATTCCTTTCCTGCCTAAGTGTTACAATATACTGTATTGACTGTTGATTTGGAATATATAACCATGTGTTTTGCCTCATCCTGTACATCCCTAGGAATCTTAACTGTTCAGCCCTGGCTAGAACATATATTTGAACATTATTAGGTCTAGTTCACAGTGAATGGCTTTATAGCCCTAGAGCCTGTTTCAGATACAGGTAAATAACTGCAAGAGTTGGACCTTATCATGTGGCTTTCACAGACACAGACTTAATACTCTGCTTCAACAGTAGTTCTCGGAGAATAGCCAGGATATGCATTATTTCTTTCAACTATTTATGAAACTTTTTTCTTCTTTTGTTTTACTTTTCCCCCCTTTTTTAGGTTTCTACATATGGTATTTTCTTCACCTCGTTCATCCTCTAAGTTTGAATAAAAAGCTAATTTTATATCAGCATCTCTTTAGCATTTGTGGGTGAAAAAACCTTGGTTATCTTTTAATCTGTTTTCAGTTTGAGATGCAGGTAGATGTTCAGGTTTATACAGCTGTTGCTGACTCTTCTGAGTGTTCATGAAGTGCTCCTTTTTAAATGTCTTCCAAAAAGTGGATTTTTTGAGAGATTTACACATGCATGTATTTATCTGCCACAGCAATGAGACTAACTTGTATGCTAAGATATTTTTCCTCTTCTTCCACAGACATTTTTTGAACTGTTTTGACCATCTCGAGATAAAGAACTAGAACGGCTTGTTTGCATGTGTTTTTCCACTTTCAATATAAGGGCTTTTTACTATGTTCATAGGAATATATCCTCATCTTTCACAACATGCTCCAGAAAGGTTCAGGAGATAGTCCAAAGGCATGAATTCATTGTTAAGCTACTGGCAGGCAAAGCAGCTCATTAAGAGTAAAGATATTATCTTTCCAGGAGGATCTGTGTCCTGGAGCAGAACATCCCTCGTTGTTCATTATGGGGAAGACTTTGCATCGCTCATGGTGCAGGAAAACAAAATCTGTTTCTTCTTCTCTTCTTGATGTTATACATAGAGTGACAAAGTTCAACCTCAATCTACACTTTTTTCTTTTTTTTTTTTTTAAAAGTTTTTTTTTTTAACATTGAATCAGTTGTTTGTAACCTGCCTTTAGCTGACTCCAGAAGCTGGTAGCATTTTGCAGCAGGCATTCAGTCTTTGTAGGCTTCTTTCTTTTGACTTTCCTGTTTGCATCCATGTCTGGAAAGGGTTCTTTCTTCCTCAGAGGAAGACGAAGTACTCACTCTCTTTACTCACTGTAATACTTTGCCATATGTGTAGTAGCTGAGCAATGGGGATCCCAACAAAGAGCAAGAAAGGCGTTAGTTGTGAATGAAGTTCTCTGGGTTTACTGTTCCCTGTGCTTTTTGGGCCAAGTTTTCTGGTGGTCTGCCTTGGCACATCTGTGTGCATGGCGAGGATATGGTGACTGCTGCTGGGGCAGGGCCTTCTGCAAAACTTTGCTTAGCCCCACGGATAGAGCTGTTTGCTTGGGGTGAGGGCAGAGGTGTTTGCTTACAAGTTTCGGAGTTGCGATCCATGACTCCCGTAACACCTGCTGAAGCACGTGCTTATCTGATGAAAAAGGCCCTCGGGAGGTGGTGTACATCTGGCAAACCTGTGTTGGGAGAGACGCTTGTTACCTCATTGCTGCTTTGGGTTAGAGAACACTGCAATGATGAGTGGAAAGTGGAACTCTTAGGCTATGAGAGAGAAGAATTTAAGGTTGCCTGTACAACTTTTTCCTCTGTCCTCTTTTGTATCCATTAGTGTATAGAGCTTGCTTCATTACCACTCACCAGTTCTCCAACAAGCTATTTAATAGATGTGGAAAAAAACCAAACTTACACTTGTAATTTAGCTTATTGCATAAGGAAATGGATGTCACTGAGCACATAGTGCTGTTAGTGAGAAATGAAAAGCTGCTTCAAGATGCTCAGAATATCCTATGATTTTTCTGTGTTGTCCTGAGATACAACTTCTACCTTTTTAAGAACCTTTAAACATCCACAGTTGTGTATATTTTCAGCTACATTAAATCAGTGTAATCTCAGTGATATATCAAGGAAACTACCCCAATCTCCTGGCCCTATATCTCGAAATATTACTTATTTATAGAATCTAAATCCCTGTTGAATTTTATAATTCAAAAAATTTTAAAATTTTAAAAATATATTTTTTAAAAATAAGACACTTGAAAGCAGGATATGTGATTAGCATATACTTAAGAATGTATTTCTAGCTGTTAGTTTTTTTCACTATGTTTGAATAGGTCTATCAAGGTCTATTGAATAGGTCTATTAGTCTGACCTAAAATCCATATCACGAGGAAGCTGCTAGTAACCCCTTTGCAGAGAAGCAAATAACTTGAGAAGGCTCTTAGCAGGGCTCAGTTGCAAATGATGCACAGTGATCACACTGAGGATTGGCCAACCAGGAATCTGAAAACATGGGAATATTGACCTGGAGCCATCCAGAGTTAAAGCTGGTCCCACTGAGGCACAGCTGCAGCATTTACAGGGCTTGGGTTATGTATTCACAGGTTTTTAAAATTGGGAGAGTTTAACTCACTATGAATTACACTATAATGCTTTATTATAGACAATAGACGTTGCTGCTCTTTTCCTATTAATTTGTTTTGAAAATAATGCCTTCCTAGCTCTGTGCTGCAGACAGTGAATGGGTTGGGAAAAAAGCGATGATTGCCCAAGATTTATGTGTAAGTTTGTCAAATCCAAATCTGTTGCTTTAAATGTTCATACTTTTTTTTTTTTTTAATTCTGAATTAGGCAATCAGGGTGATATAAATTTCCAAAGGAAAGCGAACAGTGTCCTTTCATCCTGCCCCCAGACAGCTCTTGGACAAACGCGGGGTTTGTGTGGGGTGGGGGGTGTAGAAAAATGTTAACGATGCTTAAAGCTGCACTGACCCCCGAATGAAGCTTTCTTGGCTTCGCTGCTGTGCAGCATCACTTTTCTGCGGTGTTTCGTGGGAGGTAGTTTCTGCGCTCATTACGATCTGAAAGGGCTGGCCAGCAACCCAACCTCAGGCAAATTGGAACAACGTGTCACCAAAGGTCCTGGTCCCATGGTATGTGCTTGGAAATATAAGCCTGCAGCGTGGAGAGGTTTTCTGGCAATTCAGTGCAACCAAGCTCGATTTCCACAGCTAGAAACTGCTGCAGGAGTGTTCCATGGGGTTGCAGTTGTCGTGCTCTCGAAGACTGTATGTGTGTGGAGGGTACGTGTTTGCATGTGTGTATGTGGCTGGTTTGCTGCTAACGGGACGACTCCAAAAGTCTGATTTGTGGACAGAAACAACAAATTTATGTTAAATTATTGACACAGAAGGGAAAATACTTTTCCCCTTTGAAGTTAACTCAAACCAAATGGGATTGTTTCCCCAAGGGGAAAGTAGGAGTTTAGTTACGGTGCATCCCCTCCCAGAAATCTTTCGAATTATACATACTGTACCCTCTGTTTATATAAATATGAATTACATGATTGTGTGTACAGGGTCATTTGTAGTTCAAATGGAAATGTATTGCTGCTAGGCAGAGGCTATGGAGAGATCGAGGGGATTGTAGGATCTGCCTTTTAACCCTTTTCAAACACGGTACATTAAGTGCCTTTGAGTAGATCTGCAGGAAAGCTTTGGCCTGGTGGGAAGTGGAGACACCTTAGTTTTGCTTGTAATTCTGCTTTTCTGTGTAGCTTTAAATGGAGAGAGGCCGCTTGTTTCACATTTACATGGTGAGCTCTGATTGCACATTGTTGTTGATGGTGACAACCAACACTTTATGCTCTGCATTAAATTTGCTTATGTGTTCTCATCCAGCTGTGAAGTCCAAATTTTGCAAGGGATGTTCTCCCACATGCAGGGTAACAAATTTGTCAGATTGACCTAAGGGTTGTACTTGTCCAATGTGCTAGTGATTTCTTTTTTCATTTCAGCTAACTTAATAATAGTTGGTTTAAATGTCATTACGCCATAAATAAATTCTCGTCTGAAACATTTTTTCTCTGTCATGCCATCGTGTTTCTGTATGGCAGCAGAAATACATACTTCTGGCTGGGTGTCCCTATATTTTAAGCTGAGAGTCTGTCAAACTTAGTTTCATCATGGGACATTCAGGTTGGGGGGTGTAGGGGTTTTTGTTTTTTTTTTTTTTCCTCTTACTGTCTGTATCTGTGGACTTCACTTTCTACTGCCTTATGTCTCCTGCAAATTCTCTGGGGAAACTTAGACACAATTGATGGAGTTCCCCAATTTAGTAGCTCTTGGCAGTCCAAATATGATGCATATAAAGTAGGAATGTCATGACTGTTGCCTTGCAGACAAAAAGTTTTGTTCACAATCTGTTCCCCCCCCCTCCAGTTTCACCAGAATTTTCCCAAAAGCATTGCAAGCTTCGGGTAGGCTGCAGCTTATTTCATCTCTAAGAATGCCTCCTCTCCACAAAATCTCCCACTTAGATGAATTTTCCTACTATGTGTGGGAACTAATCATCACTGGGAAAGTGCAGTGCCCTTAAAGACTGGCAAGATCAGGCTAACATATATGTTCACTCTTCCTAAGACAAAGTTGGACTGAAGCCCTGAAAAACTGGTTGGCATTGATTTGGAGTTACCTCTTAGCACAGGCAAAGAAGACATGACATCCAGCAAGAGCTCCTGAGCCAGTTCTTCAGATGACATCTTTTTGCTGTGTTGGTGGCAAGCAGAGTGCAGGGTTTGTCTGGTGTGTTAAAACATGCAATTCACTCTTTTGCTTTTTTTGGGGGGGGGCAGCTCTTTTCCCTGCATCTCCTGCAAATATCACAGAATCACAGAATGTCAGGGGTTGGAAGGGACCTCAAAAGATCATCTAGTCCAGCCCCCCTGCCAGAGCAGGATCACCTACAGTAGGTCACACAGGAACACGTCCAGGCGGGTTTTGAAAGTCTCCAGAGAAGGAGACTCCACAACCTCCCTGGGCAGCCTGTGCCAGGGCTCTGGCTCCCTCACAGGGAAAAAAAAATTTCTAATATTTTTGAGGAACCTCCTATGCTCCAGCTTGTACCCATTGCCCCTTGTCCTGTCATTGGACATCACTGAGAAGAGCCTGTCTCTGTCCTCCTGACACTCCCCCATGACGTATTTATAAACATGAATGAGGTCACCCCTCAGCCTCCTCTTCTCCAAGCTGAAGAGACCCAGCTCCTTCAGCCTTTCCTCATAAGGGAGATGTTCCACTCCCTTCATCATCTTTGTGGCTCTGTGCTGGACTCTCTCCAGCAGTTCCCTGTCTCTCTTGAGCTGAGGGGCCCAGAACTGGACACACGATTCCAGATGTGGCCTCACCAGGGCAGAGTAGAGGGGCAGGAGGACCTCTCTCGACCTACAGTCTACTCCCCTTCTAATACACCCCAGGATGCCATTGGCCTTCTTGGCCACGAGGGCACATTGCTGGCTCATCGGCATCCTGCTGTCCACTAGAAGCCCCAGGTCCCTTTCTCCTACACTTCTCTCCAGCAGGTCGGTCCCCAATATGTTAGGAGAGCTGCCTCTGCAGGGGAATAAAGGCTGACTGTAGAGAAAGATGCTCCTAAACCCAGTAATCTGTACTTTCAGAGCTGCTCTGGGCATGTCCCATGCTTTTAGAAATCATTTTTGATATTATCAAGGGATGCATTTACATTGGTTAGCGAATTTGCCAGAGGCATGTTCATAATGGCCCATTAATAAAAAGCAATGCAGGTGGATACGGTTTCAGAAAGCAAATGCTTGAATTAGATACAGAGGTATCAGTATTGGATTCGCAGGTATCAGTATCTATTGACCCAACACTATATCTCTTCTGGTCTCACCTCAGGTAATGTTAGAGCCAGCAAGGTCGGTTGGCTTTTCCAGCTGAAATGGAAACAGGGCAGTTGTATCACCTGAAATTTGTAGGAGCTTCTCTCATTTGGAGATGGCTCTTGGTTTTTGACAGACAAAGCTATGTAACTAATACAGAGGGTTTGCTTCCTGAAAGTTAGTTTTCCAGATGCTTTATTCATGTAATTCTAAGGATCTTAGACTCAATATACTTCCACTGAGCAAAATACCTGGGCTGTTGAAAGGTGTGCATGGATCCCTGTGAACAGCATCATGCTTCTCTTATTCCCTCTTTTGGTAAAGGCAATAAGAAATTCACTGCAGGCTTCTAAACCAGTTTGAAGTTGCCTGATGGAAGGTGTAGACTAAGAGCTGTACATTCTTTTTAAAGCACTGTCCTGTTGAGAATATGGGTTTGCATTTTGTGACTCTTCACTCCCCACCTGCAGAATCTGCAGCATCCAGTAAGGAGCTGTGAATAACTTGAGGCTGGAAAGAAGAGGGTTACCAGCATCAGAGCTCAGGGCTTCTGCAATGGCTTTCCAATAGGAGTAATGAGAGCAAGAACAAACTGACTAAATACTTGAAAGATGAATCACAATGACTTAATGAACAGGACAGTATGAAACGAGTATGCCAGAAGTGTAAAACTCTGTGGTCTGGCTGTGGGGCACAGTCAGACGGGTTATTTGTCTACTAAGTAATCAGTGACGCTGGGGGCCTACTACTGTCCATTTATGCCCCGTTATTGCAGAGAGATTTCAATGTCAAATTGGAGCACAATTGGAGAAATCAAGCCAAGCTGTTAAGCAAGATGATATTCTATCAGTTATTTCTGCCTTTTCTTACTGTAGCAACAGGGCTACAGGGCTGCGATACCTAGCCAAAATCATAATGCAGAAAAGAACCCGAAAATGTGAATTTGGTCAGTGCTATCCAACATTTTTAGACAGCCACCCTGCTCTAACCTTCCTATGTTACATAATGGCATTGAGCTCCTTCTGCGCCCTCTAACACTCCCAGCTCAGACTCTTCCTCTCCACATGTTCTTGCTCTCTGAGCTCAGCTAGAGTAGCCCTGGTGGTGTTCACCTTAAGCCTTCTGAAATCCAGTGCTCCTTCTCCCCTTTACCATCTCCCTGCAACCCTTTGTAGCCTGCCTGGTTCCTTCCAGCTCCAGAGAGGCAAAAATTACGAGCTTCTCTTTGTTAGTAGGGAGATGTTAGAAGGAGGTAAAGTAGATTGGAAAAAAGAGAGAGAAAGATCCAGCCTGTTAACGGTGCGATCTGAGCGTTTTACAAACATCTTCACATCTGCGCAGTAGCACGCTGACACTTACCGCTCTCGTCTCCTCCATTATTTAACTCTACAGGCTTAATGGAACATTTTCTTAATGAGCCACAGTAGCAGAGGTAATTACTTTTAGCTGGGTATTTATCAATGGTAATTTAAATGTTTTGTCCTTTGTCAGATTTGTGCATTAATTCAAAGCTCAGTTCAGTCCGGAAGAGTGAATCAACAGAAAAGGCAGTGAGAATAGCTTCGTGTTCATGGATTTTCTTGCTCAGTTTACAAGTAAAAACATTTTTTTTTACTACCTACTAGCACCTAAAAATGTTAACCTGGGCTGGGAAAGTCAAAGAAGGTTCCCTCTGCTATCTATATGACGACCAGTAACAAAGTCCTTGTTGCCCACACAGTGGTTTGTGCAGCTGCATCATCTAAAACAGAGATTTTTCAGCTTGTAATGCTCAGATCTTAGGGACTCCACAGATGGTGTCGAAGCTTCTATGGAAGATAACTAAGTGGGCTTGATAGTAGCCTTAAACTGACTTTCAAAGCGGCACTTCTACTACAGGGGAAAAAAACCCAAACAAAACAACAACCAACTTTAGTAATCTGCAAGTTAAAAATAAAATAATTTGCCTAAAGTTTGTCCTATAGTCACATGGATGTCAACAGCCAGAAGACAAATATGTTTTACACAACTGTTACTGGGGAGAGATGTGGGGTTGTGTAGAACCACCTGAGGATGTATTTGCTGGAACAGAACCAGCAAGGCTTTTGGGTAAGGGGCAATAGCAGGGAGGAGTTGTGGAAGCAGAAGTTCCAGGGCTGTTTAGAGGGCAGACTGTGATTTCAGTACCTGATTTTGTTGAATTGGCTGTAACAGCCTCCAGCGCATCTCTGGCGATGCCCAAGCTCAGTTTTTGCTCTTGCTCCAGTCCCTCCAGCTCTTGCATTAATTCTTTCTTACTATTCTTCTGCAACTCTCCCCATTCTCTCTACCATGGAAAATATTCAAAAGTTTTTGTAAAGTAAATAGTCCACTTGCAGTGCTACCATGACATAGGATGTTTCATTTATGCAGTTGCTGTTAATTTAAATCAATCAACTGTTAATTTAAATTCCACTAAAAGCCTACCTAGCGATTGTAACTATAACTAAAAAATATTCTTACACTTAATTTCTGTCTTTTTTTTTCAAAAAAATAGTTTGTGCACAGAAAATGAAAATGGAAATTGAAAATGTTAGATCTGTTTAAGTAAAGTTATGGCATGGAGGACTATGATAGCTTATTAACAGTGAAAACTAAAGATCAATTTCCATTTTAATAAGCATTTTAATAAACAAACAAAGTTTAAGGAACGGGGTGCTGAGAAGAGGTAGGATTCAGGGAAGGGGGTGGAAAGTCTCAGTCCTGCAGATTTGTGCATCTTCCTACACTGGCAGCAACAGCCACTCCAGTTCACTCTGTTATTTTGAGCAGTAAAGCCCGTGTGATTTTTGGAAAGGGCCTGCAATGAGAGACAAGTAGCTGTATGACAGCTGCTGGGAATTATCTGGGAGCAGGAACATGGCAAACCTCTGTCTCCTAATTTCCTGACTTGTCTATGGAAAGTGCTGTTTTCATGCCTTGTGCATATCCTTGACTTTCCCACCGAGCCACACATCCAAAGCTCACATCGGCTCCTGTGGAGGCATGCTCGACAAGAAATGAACAGCACTACTTGTGCTGTCCAGAAGAGTTGATAGCTTTTTACCAAACACCTATTTATTTGCATCTCATTTGTCATTTACCAGGAAAATTTGATAGAGTCTGCATAGTTCTGAGACATCTTGATACGAAAAAAACCAAAACAAAACATGCTTAAGAGCAAGAAGGGGAGAACTGTAGGCTGTCTTATATGGAAATTCCCTGACCTTTGGGAGGTAGAGGGAAGTTTTGATTAGTTGTTACTACTACTATCTTAGCTGAATTTTCTTGAATTCATGCATGGCTTGAGCTAAAAAAACCCCACAAACCTCACCTCTGTGAAGAGTTGTCATATTGCAACTGTATGTCACAGCAGAGAGCTGTGTGCTCTGACTTAGCCAAAGATTTTGACGACACTGTAGTATAGTCAACATACGAGCCTCCATGTAAAGGAAGTAGCTGATGAAGGATATATCTAATTATTCATTTGTTAGCAGCCTGGTTTGTTCTAATGCTTTCTTGGATCTGAGTTATGGTCAGATATTGAAGATGATGACGACTGTATGGTGCCTGGGAATACAAAGCACTTTCACCATGCTGGCTTCAATATGTTGTCATATTATAATTATTATAGTTTATTCATTGTCACTAACCTGTTTAAATATTTGAGAACAAAGTGGTGTGGTGATATAAAACTTTGTGCAAGAGAACACAGTTCTCAAGATCTCTTGAGCGCTGCTGTTGTCATCTGCAATCCCCTTTGATCCCAACCACATATCCACATAGTAGCTCTGAGGGTCTGTGAACCATTTCTCCCTTTCTCCCTGTTTCAGATTGTGGCTGATGCTCAATTAGAACAGTTCAGAGCATCTCTTTGAAGAAATGTGGTGGTGACAGTGGCTGATCAAAACCTAAACGCTCAAAAACCTTGTGGGGGGAGGAAATCCATATGCCTGAATCCCATCACAGCTTGAATCTGTTATTGGAGGAAAAAATAGGCAAATGTTTAGGGCACTGGTTGGGGATCAGAAAACCGAGATTCAGCTCGCAATTTCCCATCTAACCAAGGAAGGGCTGTTTCATTTTCCTCTTCCTTAGTTCTTCAGGTGAAAATGGATATTCTTCGCAGAGGCATCACTAAGTGTCGAGATATCTAGGCTCTGATGATGGGAGGAGCTCAGACGAATACGAATGGAGGCATGAGGTGAGGATATCCTCTGGTACACGATTGATTCAGGACAGGGAACGGTTGTGTGCTTGCTGCTTGTAACTCTTGCCAGTAACTTACCAACTCACAGAGCAGCCACGTGGAAAACAACACTGACCCTTCAGAGTTATTCCCAGCAACATCAGCTTGTCCCAGTGAGTAATTATAATACAGCCCTAATCCAGAGAGTTGTTATGGGAAAGCACGTTTTACTGCTTTAAGTGGATTACAGAGATTCCTAGCAGGTCTCTGTTTTTCACTTCTGGCAAGGTGAAGACGGTGTGAGCTGGAAACTCCCACTCCTCCCGCAGCATTGGCCCGATTGACAGCTGCTGTAAAATGCTGCGGATGGCATCAAGCCTACAAAACGTGTTTCAGGGCATAATATGGACCAATAATCATGCATTTTCAGTGCTGGAGTCCTGTGGAGGAATGGGCACCATGTGAGTTGAGAAATCCAGGCTGAATTCACACTACTGACAAATAACATGGAAATGAATATCAGATGCCACGGGTGGAAGGAAAGCACTGCCACTTTCAGGGTCGTTTCTATAAAATGACCCTGAAATTGATACTATAGGCAACTTTTTGCCTCTTCAAATGTGAAACTGAAGGGCCAATTCAGAAAAGGCTTTCTAATGACTGTGCTCAATTGTGCAGCATATTCCTGGCTTGAACCTAATTTGAAGAAAGAGTCTATAATATCTGCACGCTTTTGTTCTTGGAAGGGATTCCTCTGATTGCCAGTGGCGCTATCTGACTGCCCAAATGGAGTTATCCCCCAGGAGCTTTGGATCTCGGTCCAGGCAGCCAGCCTGGAGCCCTCCCCTCAGCAAGAAGTGCTCCCTACAGCAGAATGACCTGTGCAGGGAAATAAATGGGCTTTCGTGTGAACCTTTTGACAGTGCCACCTTTAAGACTGCTCTAGGAAGTCTAGGCTATGCAAAAAAAGCAATATCATGAAAAAAAAATGGCTTGTTTCTATTTTTAGGGAAGGAACTGAATACTTGTTTGCAAAGTCCACACTCTCAGCCCTTTCGTGATGCAAATGGTAATTTAAAATATACATCTGACACAGTGCAAAGAGAGAACATGCGACATCTGTCACATTCTATTATCTTTCCTTGCTGCTATTAGGCTATTATTAGTATTTAAACTAAATATATCTTCCCGTAGGCTGCTAACCATAATACTTCATTCAAGTACCCATTCCTTTTATTGCCACAAACTGTTCAGAACATCACACAAGTGAAACTGGAACACCACTTGATGGACTGTTATCATATTTTATTGCTTTGTTTTATTTTAAATGGGAGGAAGTGAAACTTGCCAAATGTTGTCATATGGTTTGAAGAAAATGAAATGTATTTCCCTATTTTAGGGAAATACATTTCATTATCCCTATATTAGCCTGATGTAGTTGAGAGGCGTCCCTGCCCATGACAGGGAGGTTGGAATAGATGATCTCTGAGGTCCCTTCCAGCCTAGGCCATTCTAGGATTCTATGATTCTACGATCATTTTGGACGAGGGAAGTGAACAGAGGCTTTTGTAATGGAGATCACCTGCAGGAGTTTGGTTCCACACTAACAAGGGCCCATATGCTGTCACTGGTGTATCGGTTTTGTCGTGGGGCTATAAGACTCTGGAATGACTGTTTTGTTGTTAGTTTGGGTTTGGTTTTTTTTTAAACTGTCTTTTATAATTAATTATCTGCCTCCTCTATCTCTTCAAAGCCGAGTGAAATAAAGACGTTGTAAGAGACTAGAATTACTCTAAGCAAGAAGTTAGCTTAGAAATGTTTCCCTCCCAAGTCGAGCACTATGTTTCAACTAGGAGCTTTGCCCAGCACTTGAGGGGAAAAAAAAACCAAAAACCAACAACGAAAAACTGCCCAAACCCTCTTTTGAAATGCGTGGTGGTTTTAATTCACATCAGCACAGATCCCAGCTGCTTGCCCAGGGCCAAGAGCGGTGCTGTTCCATAGGCTGCCACAGAGGATGCTCACAAAGCAGACAGTCTGCATCACAGTTTGGCGGGAGCTCGCGCTGTATCTGTGTCCATACATCAAGCGGTGGCCCCTTTATATTCCTAGGTCCTGAGACAGGATTGTCCACACAGCTGAGCACAGCGGTCTCTTTTGGTCTGGACCAGGTAACGCCGTCTCAAATGGTTCTTGAGATGAGTGAGTGGTGGACATGAGCCTTCCCTGCTCAGTCCCAGAGAGCAGTCCCAACAACATTTAATGTGAAGTAGAGAAACATGAGGGTCCTGCAGCCCTAGGCATGTCTGCAGGGGTTGTCCCACCCACCCACTCCCAGCTCCTGCTTGATGAGCTAGAGAGCAGCCACAGTGCTCTGGCTGGAAAGGCTGGGCAGGACATTGTGCTATGGACTAGATGACCTTTAAAGGTCCCTTCCAGCTGAACACATTCTGTGATCCTAATGCAACTGCAGTTTCTGGTGTCTGAGCTGGGGTGCTCAGAGTTACACCAAATCTCTCCCAAGTGCCTGGAAATGACTTTTTAATTGCTTGTTTCTGAGGCTGTTGGGTTTTTTTTTACTTGCTGGAAAAGTCCCCTGGTGCAGAGTAGAATAAGCAAAGGATCAGTGAGGTGTAGAGTCCTTGTTCTGAACATGACCATCTCTATGGTGCAAAAAGGGGATGTGGCTCTGGAGCTGTTGCAGCTCTCCTCAAAACTCCTCAGAGCTGAGCTGCCTTCTCAGTGCAGGCAAGGTACACCCACACACCAGAAGTACTTGGTTTTAAGCTAATCCTATCTTCTAGTTGGCATTATTTATTAATTGTTTTACATTATTTATCATAGTACTGTACTTGTTAAATATGAAAACGGTAACAATGCATTAAGGGTTACTCTTTCCACCCTGTGCAAGTCACCCTTTCACGTGTGAGCAAAGGACCCACCTGGACCAGGAGCAGACCAGCTGCCCGAGTCCCTCCCAAACAACTCGCAGGGGCCAGGGCTGCCAAGGGCAAGCTTTACCTGCTTTGTAGTGCTGCGATTGCCAACCTGCACCCACAGATGACATGTGTGGGCAATTCGATATCTAGCTCAAGCCCAATGACATGGTGGGGGGGTTGTCCTAACTGGCTTTCCCAGCTCGAGCATCGGCAGCCAAAACCTCTCAGCCTGCATCCCCCCGGGGCTCAGCCAGGTCTGGGCTGCTGGCATCCCGCAGGAGAGATATGGAGGCTTTGGAGCTGATGTGTGAGCTGGCCGAGACAGAAAATTTGAGCTCTGCTTTGGGCCAAAAGTGCAACAAAGACAAGCCTTGCGTTACAGGCGTGCTGTTGCTCTGGAAACTTGAAGCATCCCATAAGCAATGCAATTAGTAGCTGGTTATCACTTTTGCTTCACCAAGGAGGACATTAATTAGAGAAGGCTAAGAACACAGAAATATATTTATTTTTTAACAAGGCTTCCACTAAATAGCCTGTAAACAGAGCACATTTCTTTCCCTGTGATCACTGTAGGACCTGCTTCCTAAAGGCAAGCATGTAAAATCTTTTCTATTAGCCTCTAAACATTTTGTGTAGAAATAAAAAAAGATGACTCTCTTTTCCGAGTTACCTCATCTTGAGCTGGCATGGAAACTCATTTAGTGCACAGTAGCAGCTGCATCTCTTCAGCTTAAACTGATATATGGCTGCCGCTTACCTCAGCTCTTCTCCTGACTTGTTAACAAAATGATTATTGCAATGTGTAACTCCTAAATCCAAACATTAAATGGTGTTTGGGAAAAACTCATGTCCCCTTTTCTCGTGGCTGAATTAGTTCCCTTATGGAACTGATCTGTAAGACTATTAGCCATGACAGGAAGTATAGGTGTTGAAAAATAACCTCTTTCGGGGACGAGGGAGTGTTTTGGTCCTAAAATATGAAAGGAAAGGCTCAGCTATAAGACAAAAGAGTTTTAAAATTGTTTTTTTAATCTGCTACATCTCTTGATGCCTAAAAATGCCTCTGTAGACTTGCTGCCCTGTGCAATGTCGTCTCAGACCCTGCTTTTTCCTAAAATACCTGTGTTTGTGTTGGCAGCATAGGAGGTGTGTTTTAAAGCAAACGAGAATGAAACCCAGTTGTGTCCACTGAATGTCTATGAGCAGTAAAGAAGTGTAGGACACTTGCTTTATTCCCCAGAGCCCAAGGAAACCACAAGGCAGACCCCCTTGGTGACAGCTCTGCTGCAAGAAGGGGACACAGGGCTCAGCGGCAGCTTCAGAGATGGTCGAGGATGGGAGAGGGCACCGAGCTGCTGCTGCGCTCCCTGCCGCTGCCCTGCCCGGGACGGAGGTATCCACGGGGATTGGGCTGGGATGGGTGTGAGGCCACTTGGCTCTCTGGTACAAAAAGGCTTCTGGAGCCTAGTGCAGCAGGGAATGACATGAATTTTTTGAGGGTGTTGCCTTTGAAGACTCACTCCTGTATGCAAATAGGTGAGGGAAAGGCAGTCCGAGTACAGCCGCCTCTACAGCAAGATGCTGCTGGGAACGGTATTTGTATTTCAAACTTAAATAACCTGGCGGTCCCTGCTGTGGCCCTGCTGTGGCCTCATGCTGTTTGGATCTACCCCAATTTTATTGAAAAGTGCTGTTGAAAAGATGTATTTTGCATACTGGTCAGAACAGCTCTTGTCAGAGTTACTTTAAAAAAGATTTCAGAACTCTTATTTTCTCCTAGTTTTGTTCTCTTTAGGGTATTTTCCAGTCCTATTCTGCCCATTCTACAATATTTGCTAGCAATCTTGACGTCTTTTCTCAATTACTATCATTGGTCTTGCTGCTTTGCTTTTTTTTTAAATCTTATTTCTTTTTTTCTTTTTTTTTCAGTTCCAAAGCACAAGGTGATGACCAGGCCCCTGTATCTCAAACATACACTTTTTCCTTCATCTGTATAAAAATGTGTACCTCTGAAGGTGAGCAAGCTCAGGCGTTTGGCCCCAGGCTTTAGGTGCCCCTCATCAGCAGGTCAGCCACACTGAGGATGAAGCAGAGATGGAAGGGAATTCTTTCATCAAACTACTCTGCCATCCTCCTCTTGAGTTGATGGGGGCAGCTGGACAGTCCAGGGGCTGAGCAGTGAGTACCCTAAGCAGGGTGGCACGGGGAATACACCTGAACCCCATCCTTACCACATGGAGAGAGAAATTCTGTGCTAATTCTAGTAACTGGCTAATGCAGAGTCTTGCACTGTCTTGGATGTCTTTCAATTTTCAAGAAAGCATTGAAGACTTAAAAGAGAAAGCCAGGTGTTTGGGCATACAGCTTTATAGTGGGTTAGTGGTTTGGATTAGCCATCCTTTGTAACTCCCCTTTGGTAACACACGGCGCATCCTGAGGTTATCAATGGTATTTGAAACCATTCTTCCAGCTTTCCTGTTTCTTTACTGAATTGCACTGGCTTTTATAAGCTCATGTAGCTCACAGTGGTTGAAATACCCACTGCACAAGGGTAGAAATGGCAGCTCCTACAAGCGTCAAAAGAGCTTTCAAGGATCTTCTGATAATTTAGCCCCTTCTGTTAATTTGCCAAGATTCAAAGCTGAACCGGCCCAACATAAAAGCCTTCTGTTTCTACGTGGCTCTATAAAAACCGAACAAATGTAAATTAATTGCTAAAGAAAATTTGTAAGTTAGGGTTACTAATGCATGTTTATTGTTAAAGCATTAGAACTTAAATCCAGATCAAATATTTGAACACAGTGAGTCTGGTAAAGGTCTACAGATGGACTCCCCTTGATCTCTTCATCCTTTCCTAGCCTTAACCTATCATACAGACATCTCAGCATTCATTCATTATACCTCACGTGAGCCTAAAGCCACGATCTACCTGCTAAAACCAGAGTCTTCCAGTTCATCCTTACATTATGAGCCGCATCAATCAGTAATTTTTTTCTGCTCAGTACACCAGACAGCTCACATGCAGGGATGTCGGCTGACAGCTCATCAGCAAACACCAGCTGAGGATGGAGTGAAGACCTCTCCTCCTCTCATCATCTCTTTTTTGCAGCATTCATGTGCTTGCAGCTGGATACCTCTCTAATTTTCAGAAGAAATTCAGTTCTTTCTCTAAGACCCCACTGAAAGACACAAACTCCAGGTGAAGCCACCTACGTGGGCTGGACATGGCACCCTCCTGGTCCATTAAGTCCCATTTGCAGCCTGTACAGAGCAGATTTTGCTGTTTCCCCTTTAGAGTTCATGATTTACTCTCCTCAGTTTTAAACAGAAAAAGCATTACTAGCAAAAATAAAAAGCAAATACCATGAAGAGGCTCAAAGAAAATATACTAATGATACAATATATTATTATTTATTTAATTGCTGCCATTTCAGGTCAGTTTCCCTTCATACTTGATGCTGTTGACTTCAAATAAACTTTAAGCTGTAATTGTTTGCACATAAGTATATTCTTGATAGGGTGGAGATGGTGACCAGGATTGGAACAGAGCTGGAATTGTTTGTGAAATGCATACTGGGACTTACTTCACTGGTAACTGTTTGCTTTTGCAAGCTTAGCGGTCCAGTTTTGTAGCTGAATTAATATTTGTAACTTTTTTTTAAAAAGTTTTCTGATCTGGGAAATCATCATTGCGTATTTTTAGATCAGATTTCTGAGTAAAGAAAGTAGTGGTTTGCTATGTGCAAATAAGATGATGTTGCTATTTTTCAACTGTCCCTACTTGCACTGGAGAAAGTAAGTTCAGCAAGCAAAAGGAAAACTTTGAGCTTTCATAGCCAATACTGTTTTTAGCCTGCTTCGATCTTTGAACTAAGATTAAACTCAACCGCTATTTCTCATTTCACAAGCAGCTCTTTCTCATTTCACAAGCAGCCCCTGGAAACTAGTATGCTAAAATTAGGAGGCGTGTTTGCATTTTCAACCTCTCCAGGCGCAGTGCTGCAAATAGTCCGTTCCAGCTATGTCATTATTGTACAACACGGGGGGCTTTTTTTAGAAAGCAGACATCATTCTTACTACTTACAGCTCTTCCACGTTGGTGCCTTCGTTTGGCAAAACGAGTGTGAAGACAGAAGCTGCCCTTGCTGGAGCAGGAGCCTGGGTTTGTCGCAGGCTCTTTGGCAGCCAATGGTTCAGCTGGAGAGAACGTGGGAACGCAAAGCTATCAAAAGCAAAAGTCTGTTCTGTTTTCAGGAGGTGGAGATGAGATCGCTAGAACAGTAAGTCCTATGCTCCATTCAAAAAAATTAAATTCAAGGTGTATCATTCTGCTAGTGTCATGTAATCCTGGTGCCTGGGACATCGTACACCTAAGAGCATTGACAAAGGTTTTGCATATACCTCCTCATGAACATAGATGAGATAATGTATTTTAAGGCATAGTAACGGAACCTTATCTTTTCACTGGCTGTTTTTTTTTATTTCTCAAAGCTTCCAACTAAGTTAAATTACCTCTTCGCCATTTCTGTGCTTCATATGCCTGGAACTGCCCCGCAAAACTCCACGCATAAAGCCACCAAGAAACCTAATTTTCTTAAATAATAGCAAGGAAAAATTTGCTCAACAAAGGCAACCGAAAACAAATCCTTTTTGACTGGAAACAGGTAGCCCAGCTTTTAATCGCATACAACCTCAACACTGGCACTGCCATAAGAAATTAATTGCTGTAGTTAATCGCTGCTGGCACCACGCCACACCTTGGGGTACGGGCTCTGCTCACCGCCACGCGTCCAACGTGTTCCCCACCAAGCCATGAGCAGGTGCAGGTTTTTAAATACACACTGAAGTTTGGCTTACGGGCAGAACATTAAATGAGGATTTTTTTGTGTGGTGGGGAAGTAGAAGATCTCTTTGAATTATCGGGTTGTTTTGTTTGTTGGAGGGTTTTTTGGGCGTTTTTTTTGTTTGTTAAGAAAGAAGAAAAAAAAAAGCTTTATTGCCAATTTACCAACGAGGGAAACTTCCAGGAACGGACCCGAGTTTCTCGGCGTTGCCACCAGATGTCCATCATGAGCAGGGAAAGCTGATGACCTGAGGGATGCCCAGAAGCCTGTGTCCGCAGCATTGCTGAAAACACGGCGGTGAAAGGCAAGCTTGTCCCAAAGTACATGTTCACGCAGAGTATCGGATGGCGGGTATGTTATGAAGGCTCCCTAGCAAGCGAAAAATTCTGCCGGTAGCACCACACTATATGTCTAATTAACTCTTAAAACTTGTGTGTCAGTCTGCAGCAGTTGCTGAACACAGAGCCTTTGCAGTCCTCCAGAGATGGAAGTCCTAAAATCCTTTGCAGAAATTTGCCTTTTCAGATGGCAGGAATATCTGAAATACGTTCCTGTGGGTAACCTGCGTAAGAAGACTTAATTCTTTCTCCCCTCAGCAAGTTGCTGAGTGAAGCAGTGACTTTTCCAGGTCTGCTAACACTAGCTGAAACCCACAGGAAAACACTCACATCTACAGGTGAGGGGCATTTCCAGGGATAAGTAGGGTGCATCTCTGGGGAGCAATGCTGAAAAAAGGGAAAAACTTACATTAAACTTAACAAAAGACTTAAATTAAACTGAAGAAAAGACTTAAACTTAACAAAAGGTGCAGTGACTCTCTATGAAGGGTGTTAGCTTCCTAACTACACACACGAACTTACCTTAAGAGTAACATAACAGGGAATGCTGCAAGGTTTGCTGTGTGTCCCCATCCCCAGACTGCGTGGAACTCAGATGCCCGAATGCTGCCAACTGTTATTACAGCTGCTATTTATTGCAGTAGCCCCTATGCAAATGGCAATATTTCAAGTATTTTTTTCTTGCAGAATAAAAATGTATAGGCAATACACATTTGAGCATCAGAGAAGCAGGAACTCCCAACTGCTGCCCTAGAATTTAAAACTGTCTGTTGCTAAACACGCACCGTCTCTGCCCGACTTCAAGGGGAGCAGAGGACACTTTGTGTGGAAGCGTTCATCCATCAGAGGTAACAGCATAAGGGGACACTTCCCTTTGTTGTTGTCAAAATAGGAAGCTCTGCTGGAAAAAGTGACATGAGCTGCATCCCAAGGGGCTCAGAAACTGGGAAGTGAAGGGCACAGAAGTGGCTGCTCTCTTCCCTCACCACGTGCAGGATAAGTACCTGCCTGGGAAATCTCCCTCACTGACACTAGGGCTTCTGTGCTTCCTCCCAGCCTCCAAACGTCCCTCCTAAGGCAGCTGTGAAATGCCTCCTGGGTGGGCTGAGAGAGACACAGGACAGCTTGTGCCCTGGGCTCTCCTCCCAGGAGCCTGTGTTTTCCCAGGGGGATCCCATCCTGACTCGCAGAAGGTGAGGGGTGTTGCCTGGACATTGCTTTTCCCAGTCCTCAGGGGATGACACAGACCTCTTTGCTGAAGGCAATGGGGTCCAGTTTAGCAAAAGGAGCATGCTGGGTCCATGCTAACACGTGCACCCTCACTTTCAAATTCTGAGTGTCCTCCCAAACTGAAAAAAGTTGCAAAAGCCACTTCCATACCCTTGCCTCTTATCCCTGTGATGTCTATGCTCGTATCTCCTTAAAGATGCCCTTTTTCTTCAAAAACTGGCTTTTAACTACTCAGTGTTACTATATTCCTTGACTGGCGCAGTTAAAACACCCATGTGTAACCTTGCTTTCCTATAAGCGAACACTTGGTGTAACCTCCACTTCTGAAAATAACATATTCTATCTTGAATATTCTCAGCTGTGTCTCTGGGAAACTGACTGTGATCCTATTGCCAGATTTTGATTCTAATAAAGTAATGGAACTTTTGCCAGTGACTTCAGATGGTCCAGATATAATTCTCGGGGCCAACTCCTATGAAATTATCCCAGTTCAAAACTAGAGCAATCACACTGATTTCAGCAGGGCTAGCCTGGATTTACTCATCCAACTTGATCAAGATCAAGCGATGAGCATATGGAAGAGCTGCTTCCCACTCAATTGACTGCTGTTATTAGTGTTGGATTGGTGGTGGTTGTTTTTTTTCTCATTTATGAAAGGATTGAACTCAGAGCTGCAACCTTAGACCTTTACTGTGTGAACAGGTATGTCCTTTTATAGCTGTATAACCTGTTTCACAGTATGTAGCTATTTCACAGATGCCGAGTGATACTTCGTCAAGTTGGGGGTACCTGTACCCAGCCGTTTACCAGCCCTCCATCCTCAGTGTTGCAAGGTCTTCCAGAAAAAGGGATGAGCTAACCCAAAGCGAATCACAGAATCATAGCAGTGGGAAGGGACCGCTAGAGATCATCGACTCCAACTCCCAAACTGTAAGGCTGTTTCAGATTTAGAATAAGGACAAATAACCTACGTCCTCTTAAGGGCTGGGAGCGGGAGGGGCGGCCGAAATCTCTTTTGAAAAGAAACGAGCAGCCCTAGCAGGCTCGCCAAGGCTGAGGGCGGCCGGCGCCGCTATTTGGGCGCAGCGACCCGGTGACAACCGACGGGGCCGGCGCTTCGGAACCTGCTCCGCTGCTGCCTGTGTCTGTGTGTCCATCCCCCATCCCTACTCCCCTCCGCCGCCTTCGCCGTCCCGCCC
>NW_009707601.1:0-5717 GCF_000703405.1 Apaloderma vittatum | reverse complement strand
TGAGGCCTGGGGAGCAATTTTAAAAAAAAAGCAAGTTTGGGGGGAGTATTTCTTTTTTTTGTAGGAGTTCTTCCCCCCTCCACATTGGCAAAACCAAGGCCTTGAGGCCTCCACGACTCCAAAGGAGTCCTGGAGGCCTCAAGGCCTTGATTTTGCCTATATTTTCCCCTTTTAACCCTGTTATTATATCTCATTTCTGGAATTACCTGCTTTCTGGATGATCCTTCCCCCCTCCTTCAGATTCCTGGAATTCCTGCAAGCCCTCTCTGGTTTTTTTTTGCAGCCCCTAGCTTGCACCCTGGCACGGTTTTTTGTTTTAATTTAATTTGTGCTTTTCCCTTCTTTTAAGGTAACAGAAAGCGAGGCTCCGTGTGGTGGGGCTGGGGTGGGAGAGCTTGTTTTTCATCCTTTATTTGCAGCAGAAACGTCGTTTGTGGAGGCAGGAGGTCAGGATGGGATGGAAAAGGTGGTTTCACGACACCGCGTCTCTGCTCTGGAGGCCTAATTTTTAATATTTTCAGCAGATTTAATGCAAAACCAGCAACAACAAAAAGAAAACCAAGTGAACCTCAACTGCCCGTGGGTGTTACAGGACGGAGCGAGGGGGTTGTCTGCATTCAGGTGTCCCTGCGTTGCGTTTCTTGCTCGGACAGGTATTTAAAATGTCTTTATTTCCTTTACAGTCAGCACGAAAGCGCTGAGCAGGATCCGGGGAGCAAGAATACGAATGGTTTGCAAAGAACAGTGTCGTCGGAATCCACAGACTCAGGTACGGCTCTGCCTGTTGGGAAATAACAAGAGGCAAAAAGCGCCGTATTCTTTGGTTTCTGCCACGAGCAGCTCCCGGGGTTTGGACAGAGGATAATTCTGCAAACCCCCCGCACCGAGCTCGCTCTGTGGGCTGGGGATGGTTTTTCCTGTTAGGAGTAAAGTGAGCGCGGAGGAAAAACTGGTTCTGCCCCCACGGCGGGCTCTGTCTCTTTTCCCTCTTTTTTTTTGGGGGTTGGTTTCTGACTTGTGCTTTGCGCTCCAGCCCGGGGGTTCTCTGATCGCCTCTGCTCTGGGCGCAGCAGGAGCTCAGCACCTCCAGAGTGGTTTTTTTGTGCCTTTTTTTTTGTTATTAATACAATTTGCTTGTTTATCTGCAATCTCAGCCCTCCTGCTGGCCTAGAAGGATTTTTTTTTTTTTTTGCAGATTCAGTGATTCCCCCATAACCTGTAGAATCAGGGGGAGCTTTTGCTACTTCCTTGGCCCGTTCCAGCGATGGAATTGGTGTCTCCCCCTGAATTTTCCCACCTGTCTGTGTGTGAGTGGTGCTTTCGGGCTTCCAAGGGACTTTACGAACCACTAAAACGTGAGCACAGCTCGCAAACCACAGCGCGGGCCAGAATAACTGGGCTTGCTAAATCTTCCCTTCCTTCTTGGCTTTTTGTCATTTTTTTTTCTTTTTTTTTTTTTTTTTCTTTCTCCCCTTTCTTCCCCCCTGTCCCCGGGGCTTGTGAACGCCCCAGAACCCAAACCCTCCCTGGGGCTCTGTGCCAAAGGAAGAGTTTGTGTTTGACTGTGCCTTTGGCTGTAGCTTCTCCCTTGGTTTGTGCCTCAGGAGGGCTCGCTGCTGTTTCCAGCACCTTTGTGTGCATCAGGAAGGACTTTCTGACAATTTTTTCGGGATGAGCCCTCAATTTCTAACTAAAACCACAGACCCAGTTGTATGTGAGCTGTGCCTGTGAGAAAACAAGCCAAGGGTATTCCGCGGCAGCGCTCTGCTCCAGCTGTAGGACGTCGCAGGCAGGGCCAGGGGTGCTTTTTTTAATTCCTCCTGTTTTTCCTCACTTGATTATCTACCACCCAAACAAACAGGACTAATTATTATTTACTTCTGCGCTGCCGTGGGGCTGCAGATGGGGATTTCTGCAGTGGGGCCCTGCCTGAGCTCCGGCTCTTTGTGGGGAAATCCGTGGCGGTGTCCAGCCCTCGGCCTTTCCTAAACGCTGCTCACAGCAAGGACACCCTGTCTGTCCTCTGCAGGTTGTGCTTTGGATTCGCCCGGTCCCACAGCGTCCAACGACATCATGGAGGAAGCGTACGTAGCCCTGTGCTAAACCCGACGTTGGGTGTTCTGGGGGGTTGGACTGGGGGATCTGAGGTCATGATTACGTGTTAGTTTCATATCACCCACCTTCAGAATGTCTCGTGTGCCCTTACACTGCCTGGAAAAAAACCAACAGAAATTGGAAGCTTTTCTTTCAACAGCTTTACTACTAACACAAATTTCATGGAGGTTTCCAAAAGCCCTGAACTTTAGTCTCGTAGTAGCTGACATGAATATTTTCACTGAGTGGCTGGGAACCCAGCTCAAAAATAAGTCTCCCTGGAGATTTCATTCTGAATTATAACCTTTTGAACTGCAGACTATTAATTAAATTAATTAAACAACCTTTCCAACCCAGAACATTCTGGGGTTCTCTGATTCTCTGACTGATTCTCTGACTCTCTGATTCTCCGATTCTGTGTGATTTTTGGGTCACGCCACTGACAAATGTGGGCTAAGGAGGGGCTTTCCCCTTCGCTGGCACTCTCTTCTCTTCCTCACACTTCTGGAAGTGAGTGCTTTGAATTTGCCGTCCTCGTTTAGAATTTTATTTTATTTTTGTTCTCATCCTCTGTCCCCAGGGGCGAGGGGGGGATTTACGGAGCTTTTCTTCAACCTGGCTTCTCGCCCGGACCAGGCTGAAAAATGGGGGAAAGGAGAGGGAGAAGGAGCTGAGCTGATGTTTCAAAAAACCTAGGGCGGGATGAGCTGGCTCTAAATGGCTTTTGAGAAAGACAAAGCGTCCCCAGGAAGCACGTTGGCTCTGCAGCTTAAGTCCGAGGTTGATTTCTGGGGACTAACTGGTGGATTTTTGGTGACTCTCGCTTGGTTTTAGGTTTGAGAAGGCAATTCTGGAATCCAGCAGACTGAAGTAAGTAGTGCCTCTGCTTTAACTTGTGGTAGCTGATGGAATTTTACTGGGGAGAAGAAACCGAGGTGGTCTTTTGTTGGGGGTTTTGTTGGTGTTTTTTACTCACGTTGTCTTTTAAAACAAAGTAAATTTTCGTTCTTTTTTCCGTTACAGCATCCGAATGCCTTTCCGAAGAATCCATTCGCTGCCAGTAAGTGTGGGTGGTATCGACAGTGTATAAATGGGAAAGGATTTAGAGCGTCGAGTGTTTTGTTGTGGGGTTTTTTCAGTTGGATGCATCCCCCAGCTTGTCAGTTTTCTGTTTCTGAGAACAGCTGCTGTGGCACTTCATGAAAGCTGTCAGAACTGCAGCTTGCAAACTCGAAATCTCGTCCAAGCTGGCGCGAAATTTCGGTGGCTCACGCGGTCGATGCGTTTTGGTACCCGCACCGAGCCTGAAAGGCTCCTACGCGGAGTTTGCACCGAGTTGTAGGCGGAGGCTTCGCAACCTCTGTTACCCTGTGTTTTGCTTGAGGCTGGGCTTGATCTCGGAGGTGATTTCCAGCCTCTGAGATTCGGTGGTCACGCGAGGGCTCTGAGCTGGTGCTTTGGTCTGACCGTTGCAGCAAAACCTCCTGGGATCCAGCCCTGCCCTGAAGAGGAACCACTCCGAGTCTCTGGACAGCGACGCTTTCCAGCTCTTGGAACAAGACGAAAACAAGGAGAACGTAAGTGGAGGCCCCCAGATTAGCACAGGGGGTGGTGGGAAAGGAAGAACTGGTGTCAGGAGGGGCCTTGGCTGCCTCCAGGAGCGATTTGTCTCACAGAAGTTGGCCGACAGACAGAATAGAAAAGCCTCAAGCCTGTAGGTGATAGCAAAAGGGTAAAAATGAGATTAAACAAATCACTGCTGTAACCTCTTTAATTTGAAGAGGTTTGCATTCAGAACGTTGGGTAGTTTTGAAAGAACTAAAAAGCTGAAACGATCCCAGTGACTTAGAGTTGGTGAGTTTTTTTTGGTGAAATGATCACTTTGCCCCTTTTTAATTCAGGAATCGTTCGAGTTTAAGAAGCCGACCAAACCAGCCTCTCGTTGTTCCACACATGTCCGCTCCCGGGGTGGAAAAGGCGTTCCTGGGTTCAGGCAGAACTCGTCTCCAGCTGGGAAAGTAAGTTCTCACTTACTCATTCTCACTCATTCTCACCTAACCCTCTGCATACCTGCTGCCGGGCAGGAGGAAAAATTGCATCAGGGTTCTGAGACAATGCTAAGGTGGACAAACTTATCTGTGTGGCAGATAAGGCAACCTGCTCTCTGAGTCACAGGTTTTGAAACCCGGGTTGTCGTGTGGTCTGTGCACCACGAGTCACGGCAGAGCTGAGTGGGGAATGGAGGGAGCTGTTGTGGAATAATGGAGTTTACTTTAAAACTGGCTCTCCCCGTAATTGAAGTAGATAATTGTACTGAGGAGGGTGCCAAGTGCAGATGCAAGTGATGACACCCAGGAAGAAAATACGACCTTGGCCACATTCTGTCGCTTAGAAAACAGAGCTGAAAAAATCCCAACCCCAAAAACCCCTGCAGGAACAGAGTCTTGGGTCTGGGAGCCCTTTGCCCCGACCTCGTGCCTGTCACCTGCAGAGCTCCTGTCAGTTCTGGTTCCTGGGGACACCCCCTGTTGGTCCCTGCACCTTCCTGGGTGGCTCCTGCCAGAGAAGGGGGTTAGTGCTAACGAGGCTGACGGAGCTCCGTGCTTGCTGCTGGGGGCAAGGAGAAGGAAGGGTGTTAAACCGAACGGCCTCGTCTCGGCTTCCCAAACTAACGGCCTCGTCTCAGCTTCCTCCGGGAGAAACGCCCACGGGGGACGAGGAGAGCCACGGGCCAGCTGTCCTGCAGCAGTCTCCTCTGACTTCCTCCGGGGGTTAGTGCTAACGAGGCTGACGGAGCTCCGTGCTTGCTGCTGGGGGCAAGGAGAAGGAAGGGTGTTAAACCGAACGGCCTCGTCTCGGCTTCCCAAACTAACGGCCTCGTCTCAGCTTCCTCCGGGAGAAACGCCCACGGGGGACGAGGAGAGCCACGGGCCAGCTGTCCTGCAGCAGTCTCCTCTGACTTCCTCCGAGAGTGAAGATGACGATGGCTTCCTGGAGCTGCTGGACGAGCAGGAGCTGAAGGTAGGTGCGAAGGCGACGCGCTCCTGCTTCTCTGGGTCTTATCTGACCTGTGCTCTTCCCTCGCAGGGGCAGCGGGGTTGGTTTGCTGCGAGAGCAGCGCTTTGAGAATTAATTGCTGCCGCTCCCGTGGGCGGGTGAGAGCTGTGCTGCTAGAGAGAAGCGTTTGGTGGCGTTTTGCTTTAGAAACTCCCCAGAAGAGCCAGAAGTGAGATTTGCTTTCCAGCCGCTGTAACAGGAGACGGTTCCTCACGGAACCTGAAACGCTCAGACCTGTGGAGGAGCATCACCCCTCACCAGCGAGCGGGTACAATTTACCTTCTCCAGCGTGTCTCGGCTGGATTCCCCAGGCCCGCTGCAGTAATGGAACGGGGTTACGTTCCTCAAGCTGCTCTCACCACGGAATTCGGTGGGAACAGCTGCCCGAGCTGGGCAGAAACTGCAGTTACACACCCCTGCCCGTGGTGAAACAGAGGAGAATGAACCTTCTTTCTTTTTTTTTTTCCCCCTTTCTTTCTCTTTTTACCCTTTTCTTTCTTGCATTTTTTCCCTCTTTCTTGCTTTTTGCTCTTCCTTTTTCCCCCCTTTCTTTCCTTTTTTCCCCC
>NW_009707600.1:0-16602 GCF_000703405.1 Apaloderma vittatum | reverse complement strand
GGCAACCTATTCCAGTGTTTCACTACCCCCATTGCAAAAAATCTTCTTTATTTGCATTAATTTTGCATTTTTAGAAAAGTCTTTACGTTCTTTCTTTATATTAGTCAAATTGAAGTTTTACAATTAATAATGAAAATTTTGTATTTCAAGTATCGCTTTACTGACAGCAGTAAATTCGAAGCACACAAGTAGATTAGTTTTGCTTGTTTATAGCCATTCATAATCTCTCCTACCTTTGTTATGGAGATTCCATTATAATGATTTTTAAAAGGTAAAACATAAAGTTCTTTCCTTCTCCTACCTACTGCCTTGAACGATATCAAATACTACGTTGGGTTATCCACACGTGTGTGTCCAGTAATATTTCAAATAGCACATGGAGATGGAATGTGTATTACTAATTTCTTGTATCCAGCGGACAGAATAGGTTGCTTGAAATCCTTTCTTCTGGTTGAATCAACTTTCCGTCATGGGTAAAAGGCTTATAAATAAGAAATTCATATTAATCTAATAAAGTGTTAAAAGTCTAAACTATGAATTATAGGCTCAATTACAAAGTTAAAAAATTGATAGTTAAATATATATATATTGATTGACATTATATGTATAAAACCTTTCAACTACTTAACACTTACTGTGATGTTATGTTCACTTTTATATTGACCCTCTGCACATTAACGCCCATGTTTCCACTTGGGTAGGGGATATATGGTCAAGCCATCTCTAGTGGGAATCCTTCACTGGAAGAAGTATGATGTCAAAATATATGGTCTCTTTCTACTCGTTTTGGCATTTCCTGGGGTAGTTTTTATCTGTTTGCCAGTCTCTACCGAGGTCTTTATTCATCTGCAATTTCACATTTGCAGGCAAATTTACTATAGATGATATGATTTACTTATCTTTGTTACTTGATTTTATTTCTTTTTTTAACACTTAAAACTGTTTTTAGCTGGCTCTCAAGGCTGCAGCATTGATACAACCAGTGACTTACTGCTGTTGAGTTGTTTGTAGGATAGACCTCCAGTGTCACCTGTTTATCCTTTCAAGGCTTCTTCAAGGTATGTTATCCCATACCCTTATTCCCTTGCACTGCAGTTTTATTGTTGCATTATATATAATTCATTCTACATAAAATATCTACATAAAATTAAACTATCAAAAAAAAACCCCAAACCAGCCAACAAGTTTTATAACGCAGAATTGCACAAAGACAAGCAAGAGTTCAACCAAAATAGATAATAATCCCCTGGTTGTTCAATTGCTGTCATTACAAGCCAAAAAAAATCTCCAGACAGGCCAAGTCTAATAAATCCTGAGGCCTTTGGTAAATCAAGGCCTGTGGCCTGTTTCAAGAAAATGGCAACTCCATATTTCATGGGCTACATTCGCACGTGACACTTTACTCATGAGGAATCTGTATCCCTCAAGAGAAGTAGCCATGGGCAGGCAGGATGTGGTTTGGCATGTGGTTAGGCTTTTTTCACTGAGGAACTGAACTGAGTGCTTAAGGTTATACTGCACCTGGGAAAGAGATTAATTTTCTCAAAGGCCAGTTTTACATATGACAAAGCAATCACAAACCTTTCATACTTCCACTTTAAAGTAATTCCTTCCTTGAAAAATGAAATTAGTATAAGACCAAAAGGCAGAATAATTTAAGTAGTTTAAGGATATGGAGCAATACATTCTCATTTTAAAATTACTGCTAAAGTGACTAATTTCGTACTTGAGTTATTTGCAAGTTACACAAAGCAGGAAAAGATGCAACAGTTTTTGTAGTCTGTTAATAGGTGACAGGTTATTCTGAATTGTAGACTATGCCTACTTTGTAACACAGTCAGAGCAGATCACTAGACTGAAAATGGAGGGACTGGCCTCATGTTGCTCCAGGGGAGGTTTAGATTAGATATTAGGAAGAAATTCTTCACTGAGAGGCTAGTTAGGCACTGAAACAGGCTGCCCAGGGAGGTGGTGGAGTCGCCATCCCTGGAGGTGTTTAAAGAACGAATAGATGCGGCGCTTGAAGATACGGTGTAGTGGTTAGAGAAATGCTGGGAAAAAGGTTGGACTTGATGACCCTGGAGGTCCTTTCCAACCATAATGATTCTGTGATTCTGTGATTCTGTGAAAACTGCAAAGTACTGTAATCCTACATGTACAATCCAACATCTTCCCCACTGATGATCCAAAGTTGTCCAAAAGAAAGTGTTGTGGTTTGAGCCAGCTGCCCAGGCTGGCAATAAAGAACCATACCGCCACTCTTTCACTCCTCACCTCATGGCGAATGGGGAGTGAGAATATTCAACAAAAAGGCTCAAGGACTGAGATTAGAACAAGGAGGGTCAGCTCACTGCTTACGGTAACAGGCAAAAACTAGAGGATACTAGGGGAGAAAGAAAAACAAACCCACCAACATCAGAGCACTGAATTATACGTGTAGCTTCTCCACATGGGAAAAAAAATGAAGAAGACCAATGATTTCTGATATTACAGAAACTTCTCTGAGACAGTTGAGATGAAGTATTTTCAGTAATTTTATAGAATTGCAAAAGTGTGATCAAGATGTTATAGAATCAGAGAATCATAGAATGTGTTGGGCTGGAAGGGACCTTTAAAGGTCACCTAAAGGTCACCCTGCAGTGAGCAGGGACATCTTTTACTAGATCAGTTTACTCGGAGCCCCATTAAGCCTTATGTTGAATGCCTCCAGGGATGAAGCATCTACCACCACTCTGGCAAATCTGTTCCAGTGTCTCACCATCCTCGAAGTAAAGAACTTCTGCCTAAAGTCTACTCTAAATCTGCCCTGCTCTAGTTTAAAATCATTGCCCTTCATCCTGTCGCTATACACCCTTGTGCACAGTCCTTCCCCAGGGTTCCTCTAGACCCACCGGAAGGCCACTATAAGGTGTCCCCAGTGCCTTCTCTTCTCCAGGCTCAACAACCCCAATTCTCTCAGGCTATCCTTGTAGGAGAGGTGCTCCAGCCCCTTGATCATTTTTCTAACCCTCCTCTGGACCTGTTCCAGTAAGTTCATATCCTTCTTGTGCTGAGGGCTCCAGAGCTGGACACAGTACTCCAGGTGAGGTCTCACCAGAGCAGAGTAGAGAGGCAGAATCACATCTCTCAACCTGCTGGACGTGCGGCTTCTGATTCAGCCCAGGATGCAATAGACCTTCTGAGCTGCAAGCATGCATTGGTGGTTCATGTCCAACTTTTCATCCACCAATACCCTCAAGGCCCTCTCTGTGGGGCTGCTCTCTAGAACATCGTCCTCCAGCCTGTATTGATAATGAGGATAGCCCTGACCCAAGTGCAGGACTTTACACTTGGCCTTGTTGAAATTCATGATGTTCACATAGACCCATTTCTCCATGGTCATAACCATCTTATAAGAACATATAGAACTATACGTGGAAAAGGGAGGAGAAATGCATCTTAAATTCTGGTTTTAGACAGTGGCCATAAAGTCGAAAAATAACCCTATGATTTGTGTTCTCTCATTCATGGTACCCACAAATAATTTTGATAAGGAAACTAATGCATCACTGGAGATAAATTCTTGCAAGAACTAGAGTAGGAACACTATTAGTCTCCAGTTTCATCTTTACTGGAGAATCATTGAGTCCGTAAATAAATTTGATTTTGATTCAGCTTATTTGTAGTTAATTTTAATTTAAAAATAATTCCAAATTTTAATGAAACTCTGTTGTCATTTGACTAAGGTAATAAAATGTATAAAATTAGAAATGTAAAAAGTATCTTGGTTAATTTTTGTCAAAATCAGACCAACTGACCAGCAATCTTCCATTTTCTCTGTGAATTTGTATGAAGTGTTTTTATAGTCTTCTGGGTTGTAATACATAAATTTTGTAGTGACAAATTTAAAATGAAGTGTATCTTTACAAGACAGGAAAGAGTACAACAATACAAAGGAGGAAATTTCAAGATGTCTGAACTAATATCAAAAGTACCAGTTGTCGCATCATAGTTCTTTCAAAATGCCAGTTCAGATGGAATTCTGGATTCTAAACTCAGTCCTTTTTGTCTCAATTTTTGGTTTTGCTCATAGTGTAATAAATGATCAATATATTAAAGAAAAATTAAAAGGAGTTCTAGACACATAAAGCTGGAATAAATATTACATTTCAGGGAAATATGACCTTTCATTCATTTTTTTTAAAAATTCTGGTTTAGTTTCCAGGACATGGAATTTGTTCATTGCAAATTACAGTTGGCATTTGACAAAAAAATTGATCAAACTCCAAGATCAAAGCTTCAAGAATTACAAATTCAGCAAACCGAATAGCTAAAGTATTCTTGTATTTCCAAGTCTGTTCCTCTGCATAGTTCACTTATAGCCATGGGAAACAGACTGACTAGGGCTTATGAATAAATTCCTAAATCATATGGCATTATCTGATTTTAGCAACACTATATTATCCTTTTGTCTTTTCCATCCTGGTGATATGCTGATTAAAAAAAAATATGATAATAGTGTAATGTCATGGTTTAACCCTAGCCAGCAACTAAGCACCACACAGCCATTCAGTCATTCCCCTGGTGGTGGGATGAGGGAAGAGAATTAGGAAAAAAAAAAAGTAAAACTCATTGTTTGAGACAAAGACAGTTTAATAGGACAGAAAAAGAAAGTCTCCTAGTTTGAGAACAACAGAATAAAAGTTTTCTGGGGCTGCCTGGAACATGTGGCAGTCACAATGGGGAAGGAAGGGCTGCTGTGCCTATGGGGAGGAGAAGATGGGTCATGATATCTCTTCCCATGGTGTTCAGTATAGAAGGGCCTCTAAGAAGAGTCCTGGGTCCTTTAATGTTTGCTGTACTGGAAGGATTGCTGGTGGTGGTTTGTTGTCTCTCCTTGACCTGTTTCCACCTCCAGTTTTTGTATTGCAGAAGAGCACCATTTGTTGGAACAGGTTTTCTTCCCCTGCCTCCCAGGTGAGAGCAGCATAGATGCTCCAAGATTTCTTTCTTTTTTGTGCAATATCATTGGGACTCTGGGCTCAGGCGCTCCTGTCTGCCACAGAGTCCAGTTTGAGGCTTTTCTGGTCAGGCCCTGGTTGCCATCTGGAAGGCATGTGTTCTCACATATTCGTTTATATATTTGAATAAATTTACATATTTGTATACAGTTAATTATCTTAATTGTTATAGTTAGTAGCATTTTCTATTAAACTGGTTAAAAGGTTTTTTTCCAACCTCAAAGTCTCTCTGCCTGATTCCCCTATTAACCTCCCCTGGGAGGGTGGTGGTTGAATCATGGAGAGCATCTGAGTTTAGTGGCTGGTCCAGTCCTAACTGTCAACAGAAGGAAGAGAAAACAATAGAATATAAAAAAATAGGTGATACACAAAGTAATTGCTCACCACCTGCTGACTGATGCCTAGCCAATCACCAAACTGTGGTGTCCCTTAACCAACTTTCCAAGTTTATATACGGGGCATGATGTCATATGGTATGGAATACCTCTTTGGATTGTTTGGGTCAGCTGTCTTGCCTGTGTCCTATCCCAGCTTCTTGTGCACCCCCAGCCTCCACCGGCAGGGCAGCATGAGATGCTGGAAAGGCCTTGACTTTGTGTAAGCACTGCTTAAAAATCTAAGCATATTATCAGCATTATTCTCATCTTAAATCCAAAATGTACCATGGTACCAGCTACTAGGAAGATAATTAACTTTATTTCAGCCAAAACCAGGGCGTGTAGGCAGTAAGATCAAAATACTGAGAAATGAAAAACAAAGGTCAGTAAGTTTTCTAACATAAACCTTCTTAAGATTTGAGAACAGAAAATATAGACCAAAATGCACTGGACACAGTATTATGTTTGGCTAAATCACATTTTAAATGTAGAAAATTCAGTGCACTGGACACAGTATTATGTTTGGCTAAATCGCATTTTAAATGTAGAAAATTCAATTTTTCTAATTTTATCATGCCATTTATTTCCATCTCTCAGTTCTGTTGATTTGCTTACTTTTCCCTTACACTTTGGTTAAAGAAATTAATTAATCTAATTTCAGTAGCTCTTATCATAGAGGACATAACACTTCAAACTTTGTGAAAGACTCAATTTATATATTATTTTAGAGATACATTCTGAAAATATTTATACGCTTGTCTCTCAAAATAAGTTGAATAATGTTTCTTAAAAATGTTGTTAAAGGGAACAAACTGACAAAAATAGTGAGAATTTGTTACTTGTGATACAATCAGCAAAGGTGCTTTCTAAAGTAATCCCTTCAAGAACTTTTCGAAGGTAATCTGACACCTTCAGCTGTTTATAGGTTCAGGAATGAAGGTTGGTGGAAATCTAAAAAAAATCAAACCAAACTTGGAGGTATTTATTAATGCCTCAAGATGTAAAAAGTTACAAATCAGCCATAAGTGCTTCAGTTCCCGTTTAAGTCAAACTAATGGATGAACAGTAGCTGAAGAGCAGGTTTTTTAGATAATCAAAATTATTCCATATTGGAAAAGTTTTACATTTGAAAATAAGATACTGTCCTGCATTGAAATAGAGAAAAAAAATTAAAACCATGACATGTTAAAAAAATATATGTTTAGAAGCAAAAAAGTGAACCATTAAAAAGTGCCTGAACTAAATATTGAACCAATATCTCAGTCAAAAGTATGGTAATTTTTAATTAGAAGTATGGTAAAACATAAGAAACCACTTGCTGGTGAAATATTAATATACAGCTTCTGAATGGTTAAATTTATTAATTTTGAAAAAAACACCCAAGGGAAATACCGTGACCATCATTTGACACTCACTGAAATGAGGTTATGCAGAGCTCATCTCAGTTAGAGAACAAACTCTGCTAAGTGACTACACAGGTTGTCTTTGCCATTAATTTCAGATGTTTTATAAACTCTGGTATATTGGCTAGCAACCCAACCATTATTATTCCAAACACATGAGGATTTATTAATCCATCTAATATCTTTGTATAAACACCATTTCCCAAAGATGTATACAATAGAAATGTAATCATTTATATAATATCATGCAAACGCACTTACTTATTATGCTTTGAACATGGTAAATATTACAGTGGGTAATGTGCTATCTTGCACAACACCAAAGGTCAAAATCTTTTCAGAGTACTTGAAGACAAAAAATTTTCTGTAATTTGAATTGAGTATCCGATGAAGATGAAACTAATATCTTGACTTCACTACTCACTTGGAACTCAGAAAGTTCAAATTTTTCTTGAGTTTTCAGGCCACTGGCTGAAATTCTACTTTGCTATACCTGTAGTTTTAATAGCCTGCTGTGGATTAACTGTGGTAGGCAGCTCAACCACACACACAGTCACTTGCTCATTTCCTTACAGTGAGATGGAGACCAGAAGTGGAATGGTAAGAGCAAGAAAACTGGTGGGTTGAGATAAAAAGAGTTTAAAAAATAAAGCAAAATCTGAGCACACAGGCCAAGCAAAATTAGGAATTCATTCACTATTTACCTTTGGGAGGCAGATGTTTCGCCAACTCCAGAAAAGCAAGAATCATAGGATCATAAACTAAATTCATTACTTGGGAACACAAATATCATCACTCTGAACATTTCCCCCCCTTTCTGACTCTTACCCTGTGACATTATTTAACATGAGTAGCCAGATTCACTGAAGCCTTAGGGCCAGACTGTAGTTTTTTACTTAAGTGCTAACAAGCTTAGATTGAGAAAGGCCTAGAAACCAATGTTAATTTAGAAAGAAGATCAACAGAAACTGCATCCTCAACATAAATAAAAGAATGTGCACCTGGAGAGAGAGAAAAGAGCCAATGAGGAACAAGAAGACCCCAGGCCCAAATATTACTTTAGACCAAACTATTCCTTGAGGGAAAGTGAACTTGGATTATAAGGGCATAATTGCCGAGGGCTATCTTTGAAATAAAGTGACTCTTTGGCAGAACTTAGGGTCCAAATTCTTCTTTACAGTTGGGAAATAAGATCAGATCCAGCTGCACCAATACTCCTCTCCATGAAGAAGTTTAGAAAGCGAGCGGGTCCGGTCTGAACCTCATGACTCAGCAGGAGGCTCTTCGTCAACCGTTCTATAACATTGACACACAACCTTTCCTGGGAAATGCTGTATGCTTCCTATGTTTGAAGTCGGCTTTGTTTTTTCTCATGGTTGGTTGTTTTTTTCCCCTACAAGGCAGTGTTTTAAAAATATTCTAAATGTTTTATGGAATGGTAATTGTATTTTGATCAGCTACTCCATGAATAACAATGAAACCTTTTGTTGAACAACAGGAGAAAATATTTCTGTATTACTGCAAAATAAGTCTGCATTTGGAATACTATATTGCATCCAAACACAAGCGTATGATTTAATTCAAGGCATTTTTATCACATATTGAAGGCTCCAAAGTGTCCAGTAAGAAGTAGATAAAAAAGCATGATAAAATGATGATAAAGTTTTCTTTAAATTTTTGCAGATAAAGGATCACTTAATCAATCAATCTATGTTTTCTTCTTATTATGCCACATGGTTGCAGTAAAATCTCTCTCTTTTTTCATTCCTACTGTCCCCTTTTTCTCTTACTTTGGTACTGCTTTTATTTTTAGATCTTTTTATAAGAAAATATACTTATACAGCCTTTCACCTTTGCTGATCTTAGATACACTTTTTCTCTTCCATTTGAAGTTAGTCAACATGTTAAAATTTAAACCAGTAGCTAAACAGAAAGACAAAGAAAAGCAAGACAGAATCATCTTCTCCATACTGAATAATATATCTACTTTAATTTTGGCAGCTAATTTTTAAGAACTCTGTGTTGTATTTATATTTTTCATAGGTTCTTCAAAATCTATTTACTGCAAACCTTACTGATCGCATTCCTCATAGCATTATTTTTGTCCATCAGAGAAACGTGATCTGTCAAGGAGCAAGAATTATGTTGTGTGAATTGCACGTTGCTTCTTTTCATCAGTTTTCAATCTTCCATATGTATTTTTAAGGACAGGCTGATATGTTTATTTTTTGGTAAGCAAGATGAAGAAGAAAGTTAAATTTCTGCAGCTTTGCTGGCTCGGAGCTCTCCAATCTTTCAAAACTGTTGATAAGAAAGAGAAGAAAACACACAAAGCGTAGAATTCTTATAGATAATTGATACACCATTAATTGAGAATGGCTTCACATATCCTGAAATTTATAGTACTGTAAATCAGGGAAAAGATCTTAATTGGTGACATTTCATTATCAGTGATGTCAAATACTAAATGTACATTAAGAAAAAATAAAGTCTGTTATTTGCAGTTTTTACTGCTGATAATACTTCTAAAACCTAGTGGCTTTCTACAACAAGTGACTACATCAGTGGACAAGGGAAGAGCAATGAATGTCATCTATCTGGACTTCTGTAAGGCCTTTGACATGGTCCCCCACAACGTCCTTTTCTCTAAGTTGGAGAGAGATGGGTTTCATGGATGGACTGTTCGGTCGATATGGAATTGTCTGGATGGTCACACCCAGAGGGCAGTGGTCAATTGCTTGATGTCCAGATGGACATGAGTGTCAATTGCTGTCCTTCAGGAGTCTGTACTGGGACCAGTGTTGCTCAATATCTTCATCAATGGTATAGACAGTGGGATTGAGTGCACCCTCAGCAAGTTTGCAAATGATCACAAGCTGAGTGTTGTGGTCAACATGCCAGAGAGATGGGATATTGTCCAGAGGGGCCTGGACGAGCTGGAGAAGTGGCCTTGTGTGAACCGCATGTGGTTCAACAAGACCAAGTACAACGTCCTGCACCTGGGCTGGCGAAATCTGCATTATCAGTACAGGCTGAGGGTGATGTTACAGGAAGTGATCCTACAGAAAATGATTTAGGAATACCGATTGGCAAAAAGCTGGGCATCAGCCACCAGTTCACACTCACAGCCAAGAAGGTCAGTTGCATCCTGGGCTGCATCAAAAGAAGCATGGTCGGCAGACCAGGAGATGTGATTTTGGCCCTCTACTCCACTCTTGTGAGACCTCAAATGGAGTACTGTGTCCAGCTCTTGAGCCCTCAACACAATAAAAATATAGACCTATGGAAGAAGGTGCAGAGGAGGGTCATTTAGATGGCTGGAGCACCTCTGCTACAAGGACAGCCTGAAAGAGTTAGGGTTACTGAGCCTGGGGAAGAGAAGGCTCCAGGGAGACCTTACTTCAATTTTTCAATACCTAAAGGGAACCTATAAGAGAGGCAATCTCTTTAGCAAGGCCTGTTGCTGAAAAAGAGTAGATTTAGATTAGATACAAGGAAGAAATTTTTTACAATGATGATCGTGAAACACTGGGACAGGTTGCCCAGAGAGGTGGTGCAGGCCTCATACTTGGAGATATTCAAGGTCAGGCTTGATGTGTCTCTGAGAAACGTAAATATGTCCCTGCTCACTGCAGGGCAGCTGGACTAGATTACCTTTAAAGGTCCGTTTCAACTCAATGCTTTCTATGATTCAACGAAATCTTAAAGATAGGTTCTAGTTTTTCACCAAAGTAGATTATACATTGTCAGTTATAAAGCTTATTCTGATAAAATTCTCAATAGTGTAAAATGATAGTATTTTAATGTTAAGTTTAGTGTTTTTTTTTTTAGGAGGTGGTATTCGAAATATAATTCCATTTCTGAATTATAAAAATACACAGTTTTGCTTTAAAAAAAGATGAGATATTTTCTGTGTGACTACACAGAAAGTGTCAGTGAGTAATGACTCGATTTTCACAGGTGTATTTCTTGAACATACAGTAAGAGTAAAATAGGGTGAGAAACAATAAAAAAACCCTAGGACACCAGAAACTATGAATCACTGTCTTAACACCTATGTTAGAGGATTAGAATATGTTAGCAATAATTTAGGGCATTATATGATGCTGTTTGTGATTTGTATATGCAATATTTAAAAAACAAATGGTGATCTGAAATAGCAAGTTCCCAGATGGTGCAGCAGAACATACTGACCACCCAGATGAATAGAAACATATTTGGAGTATATAAGAAGAGATTTATGTGGAGTAAAAATTCTTCTTAGAAATTATTTTGAGGGAATTCTGTATAAATCAGACCTTATCTTTGCCCATATAAGAATAGATACTTTTCTCATCCTCTTGGGCGAACAAAATACAAAATAACCTTGAGTAGTCCATTGCCATGACTCTACTAAGAATCATGATGCTGTCTCGCTGAGATATCTTATATAGCCTAAGTTTTTAACTTCTGAAATTAAAAAAATGAAATGATTCTGAGAACCTAATGAATTACAGATTTACGCTGAAAACCTGATTATAGTGGAGACTCTTCACAGACAGACCATAAAAAGAATCTACCTTAAACCTACGCGAATTCATCATTACTTCTATCATTAAAGTGGGTGGGAAGTTACCACAGGAACAAATATATTGACATGGAAAGATATATTTTGTCAAAATAAAAGCAGAAGTCTATTCTTACTTTGGAGATGGGCAACAATGGAATACAGTTCTTTACTGATACTCTTTTCAGAAACCTTTGAAGAAATATAGGCATAGAATAAGTACATCGTTGCTGAAACAATAGTTTCGGAGAAGTTGAAGTATGAAATATTTTTTAAAAATTAATGTTATAAAGCCTGACACTTTCACTGAAAGCTGAGAAATGTCTGTGACAGGGAAAAGAATCCTAACAGTTGTATCAGGTTTGGGACTGTTAAAACATTCAGTCTGACCTTTTTCCAAAGAAACGTGTTGAAACCTTGTGATCAAAGGTATTTCAGGAATCAAACCAGAGAGCAATGTTTAATGTTCAAACCAATTTTTTTTTTTTTTGTAGTAAGTGATCAGTTATTTCTGAAACTGTAGAAAACAAACTTCTTTTATGGCAGATGACAAAAAACAAGTAATGGCATATTTAAAAATTCTTAATATATACAAAAAGAAGTATTCCTTTTACAATGTAAATTTAAAAGTATAAGTTAGATTACTTGTTAACAAAAAAGTGTAAATTATCAACTGAAGTCACTGCTTGAGTAGCAAGTGATTGTACACTCTGGAAATATTGTCATGAAAATACTTTTAAAGATATCTCTTAATAGCAGTGTCAGAAAGCCCACTGATTTTTCTGGGTATTTTACAATATTTTAGTAAATTGAGAAAGTGGTAGATGTAAAATATTTAGGGATTACTAAATCATTTAAATATTTGGAAATTCAGTTTTTTTAATTAATTTAAATTGTTTTACTTTTTGTCAATTCTATACATAGTTATTCTCTAGATTACAAAATGCAATCTAATAAATAGATAGATAGATAGATAGATAAAGAAAATTACATTATAATTAATGAGATAAATAAAAGGGCAGCTAGAAGCCAAACTGCTTTTAAAGGAAAAATTCAGTGTCTGCTCTGGCAGGAATTAATATAGATCAGAGACCAGAAAGGCATAACTAGACAGGTCTGAATCATGTTTGGTCTGGTTTGACGAGTGAACAGTCATGATTAAAGTTTTGATCATAGCATCGTACATCTATGAGACAGACGAGATGACATTTTTCACTCATGCAGACATGAGTTCTTTCACACTTGCAAATTTTGAAGCAGAATTTAGCTCTTGCAGTTAAAACAACTGAATCAAGAACTGACATATTTAAAGCATTTGGCAGCATGCCCCAGAGCAATTTTCATAAAAGTGGTCAACCTGCAAAAATAATAACTGAAAATTCCAAGAAACAAACCATGTCCTTGAATGTTACTCTGAACAAAGTGTTTCTTTTTCAGCCTCAGACCAGCTCTTACTGCTACAATCCCCCACCATGAAGAAATTTTTTAATTTTCTTTTTTCTTACAGCAAAATAGACATTGAAAAATTAATAATTCAGTAGTAGAGGTAATTGTTATATGCTGGATATTAACACACTCACAAAATAAACATCAACAGACAAGCAAGCTTGGCAGATAGAGCAACTTTTTGCTAAAAGTACTCCTGAGGAAGCTCTGTTGTAAGTTAGAACTTTCTCTTCTGCTTATTCATTTTCATTTTCAGGAACCAGTAAAGCCTCTGAAGTCTACTTGAGAACAAATATTTCTAAGGATTTTTCTCCCCAGATGTAAGAGACTGTGTTAAAAATGTTTGTCTCAACCTTGCTGGAATTGCCCGCGAAGAAGACCATGTTGAAATTTCCTGCAAAGAACTTTCAAGGCTGCTGTTTGTAAGCTTTGACCACTGATAAGTTCCAAACAACAACTTCAGAGCCCAGCCCAGATAAACCACAGGACTTGACTTGACTACTGATACAACTTAAGGGCCCAGCCCAGATAAGCCGCGGGGCTCGAAGTCCTGAACGGCAACATCTGGACCTGGCTCAACTGCTGATACACCAGCTGTCTTGCAAGCCCACCAGTGTCCAAGCCCACCGGTGTAACTGCTGATAAGGTAGCTGCCCTGCAAAGTGAAAATGGGCTCTCCGGACACCTCTGCATGCTCCACTGATGGAGGCAACACTGGGGGGGATGAAGATCACTCCTGACCACCCTCATACGCATGCGCTAACCAGGCGGAGAATGGGCAAAGCGGCTCTTGGGACACTATATAATGCCACCGTGAACAGTTGTTCTTTGGAGATCTTCCCCACTGAATCAAAACAAGTGGACCTGCGAGACGTCGCTGGATCTGTGGTGGTAGCTATATTTCTTGCTGTCTTGAACTTTTACTGCTTTGCTTTTCCTTTTCCTTATCTTTCTTTCCTATCACTCTCCAGTGGTTTTTAGTTAATAAAGGGTTTTGCTTTTGTGACATCTGACACCGTTTGTGTCTTAATTTCACCTTTGCGATCAAAACGAACCACCTTGACCCTAACCCCTATCAGGTATAAGCGGGTCAAGACATCAGAGCTGTGGTATGCTCACATTCAAATCTTAGTTGTGCTATGATATATTCCTCCTGAGGTCAAGTTCACTCTTTTCAAAAGGGTTTGGATTGCTGATACCAACAGACTGTTGGCACATATGTGATCTATCTCTAAAGAAGTCTATTATAAGCCTTCCAGTGTGCACAGAGCTATGAAATGCAATGAGCACTTCAGAGACTGCACTTTCTTCCTCAGTGGCCCTATATCAGTCTAGAGAGTTGTAGACAGAATAGAATATTTCTTTGCTTTACTCTAAGGCTTAATTGGACAGATTTACCTACCTTTTAATTTTCACCGTTATTATTGTAACTGTTGTGGAAAGTGCTGGAATGGTTTACAGGAATATTCAAGTTCTATTTCAGGAAAAAAATAAAAATAAAAGAAACATTTTTTTTCTACCTTAACCTTTATTAACAACAAGGAGATTGACATTTTCTTGTCATTCTAGGGAATTCCAGAACATTTAACCTTATTTTATATAAACATATAGATGGAAAAAATATATTTAACTGTCCCTAAAAGAAAGTGTAGCACAAAAAAAATAAGAGCATTGAACATTGAAAAAAGGAGTAGTCTTTGTAAATAAAAAAGATGAGTGTAAAGGCTACTTAAGGGAACCTGTTATGTACATTAAAAATAAATTAATGTATAAATATGTGTGTGTGCATGTGTCTGTATGTGGGCTGCAGAATAAGAAGATGAACTCCAGGAGCACACATAAAGTGCTCCATTGGAAGATGAGTAGAGACTATCTGGAGTCTAAAGGAATTTCCCCTTCTGAATAGTGCTAGCATGCCATTGCCTCCCCAGCACTTGATCTTCACGCATACTTGGGTTATACTATTGACCAAAATGAAAATGTAGACAAGACCTTTGAGGACCATGAGAGTCTGACTGGTGATGTAGAATAAATGAGTTAGGAATAGAGGAAAAGGAAAAAGAAAAAAATAAAAGTGAGAAATGGGGATAAAGCAAGTCCTAAATTACTGCTTTCAAATAAAGATTATATTTTGAATGAAGAATGATATAATCTCTTAATGCTAATATTGGTTGATTTTGATAGTTTTATAAGCCTGTTGAATAATGAAAGATTTTCAGGTAAAAGGATTTCTACCAGGCCAGTTTATAATTAGCTGATGTTCTATTTACTCCAAGAGATCAAAAAATTTTATCCCTTTACCTCAGATTAAGCACAAACACATGTGTGGGATCAACTTGGTCTATAGGGGGCTGGTTAGCTCAGTGGGTTGAGTGCGGTGCTGACAACAATGACAACACTGAGGTCACGGGTTCGACTCTCGCTCAGTCTTCATATGTTGCCTCGTTTAATCGAGAGGTGGCGTCCCTGCCCATGTCAGGATTGGAATAAATGATCTCTAAAGTCCCTTCCAAACTTGGCCATTCTATAATTCTATGATATTTTCTAGTTAAAAATACAAAGAAATTTATAAGGATACATACACCTAGTACAGCAAAGGGATTGAGTTAAGACACTTTAGAAAAAAGGGTAGTGAGACACTGGAAAAGGTTGCCCAGAGTTGTGGATGCATCATCCCTGGAAGTGTTCAAGACCAGGATGGATGAGATTTTGAGCAACCTTGTCTAGCGGATGGTGTTCCTGCCCATGGTGGAGGGATTGGAAATAGATGATTTTTAAAGTCTCTTCCAACTCAAGCCATTCTGTGATGTTAAAGGGCCTTCAGATAGGGAAATTAATCATTTCTCTGAAATGAGCAAAAGAAAATCCAGAACTAAAACCACATTAGAATATAAAATTACAAGAAAAAAATGCTGAAATTATCCATATTGCTAAAAATAATTAGAAAGGTGAAACTAGTCTGTTATTATTGCACTTTACTCTTTTATCTGCCAAATTACTATGTTACTGGTATTATTACAGTTAAGAAGATTTTTTAAAATTCATAGAATCATAGAATCATAGAATCATAGAACATGTTAGTCTGGAATTTGCCAAGCTTCAGAATTCAGAAAAATAATGGTCTAAATCCAAGTTAATCTCCTTCAGGACAATCAACCTCATTGTTTTAAATGCTCATTTTAAGAATTAACTCCATGGAGATGCCATTTTCTTACTGCAGGCTTCCAGCAAAATGTCCTGATCCCTTTATCTGACTGCTCCTGGAGATCCCATAGGAGTAGGTCAATCACAAGTAGATTTCATGAAATGTTTCAGCCATGATGGATGTCCTTTCTCCCTAAGAGCTTCAAAAGATGGCACATGTGTTAATGCATTGCGTGATAGTTCTGGGGAATCACAGTTGTGACCATACAGTCTAACTATATTGTTAACTCAAAACAAGCTAGTGAAAGAGCAACAGAGATTTTATCCCTTCCTCAGAATCAGAAAAAAATATGCAGCTTGCTGAGCTGGGAAATCAAATGTCCCTGATAGAAGCTGCTGGGTCAGGGACCTTCGAGGGTTTGAAGATTCTTCACAGGATGGAGAAATTATTTTAGGGATTTTTGTAGATAACTCTAAATGAGATAATTGTAAATGAGTAGTTAGCAACTTGCTACCTGACAATTATTCAGATAAGACAAAACAGGAAATAAATAAATTTTTAAAAGACAAAAAAATCATTAAAATATAAGGCAACAAATAGTGTGAAATAATGGATAAGATAAGCATATACTGTATTATTATATTATTACATAATTATATCAATAAATTATTATATTATTATATTT
>NW_009707599.1:742-1102 GCF_000703405.1 Apaloderma vittatum | reverse complement strand
GACATCATGATCCTCAGAGAGTCAGAGAAAGCTGAGGAAACCACTCAGGTATTCAAAGTCAGATTCAAATTCTGAAGTTTCTTGATGGTTAATAGGTCCCAGTGAGAACACTACTGAGAAAGTCGCCGCAGGGCCCAGTAAGAGTAGAAAACTGGATGCAGAGATGACAAGTCAGGAAAAACAAAGTGAAGTAAGCATGAATGTGTTGTATTAATCCAAAGATGGTGACCCCCAGCCCCTGGGAAGGCATATCTTCTCCCTCCCTCACTCCTCAGGGAACTCCTGGGGCAGTGGGATGATGAGATATGCAAGGCTGAAGACAGGGCTCTGGTCCAACATATACCAGGATCAACAATTGGG
>NW_009707599.1:0-654 GCF_000703405.1 Apaloderma vittatum | reverse complement strand
GTCTTTGTTTGGGCTTTTCAGACTTCCCTCTGTCATCTCCACCACAGGTTGTCCTGCGGTGTCCCACCATTGCTCCTCTTCCTCTACAGACTGTAGACATTCACTCTGCTACTACAGTTTGCTCTCATCTGAGCATCTTTTTCGCTCTACCGGTATCTCTCCATTCTCCCTGGATGGTCCTTGACACACAAAGCCTTGGGCTGATCCAGTCTCCCTCGGGGTGACTTGTCCACCCCAGCACTGCCCTTTGGGGGACATCTCTTGTCCAGGCTGGGCCCCCCCAGCTGCACTTGGTGGCATTAGTTCTTTCTCATGCTGGATCACAGTGCAGAGAAAAGTTCCATCATCTCTGAGATCACCCTTCAAGTACTCTCAGGCTACTCTTACTCTGCCTGGAGCCCCCCACCTCTGAGCCAAAGAACTCCAGGTTAGTCAGGTTTCTCCAATTCCTCATGGACTGAAGCTCCATTTGGTCATCTTTTAATATTTTTCTCACCTTACTCAACTTGATTGGGGTGCCGTCACATGAGAAGAGCACAAGGCATTGCCAAGCACTACAGACACCCTCTCCTGGAGAAACTCTTGGGTCATGGGAGTCTGGCACTGACAAAGCCCTATGTCTGGACCCACAGGGGAAGCTGACTCTTCTGACAG
>NW_009707598.1:29327-32492 GCF_000703405.1 Apaloderma vittatum | reverse complement strand
AGCAGGATGTCCCCTAATCTGTACTGGTGCCACAACACTGAAAGGCACATTCCATTTCAACTACGCTCAATACATCCCAGGGCAACTCCAGTGGCCCTTGTTTCCATTTCTACAGCGCTGCTGTGAACGAACAGTGACTTCGGTTTGGGAAATCCCAGCCCCTGACACCAGTGGGAAAGCCCACCGTTAGCAGGTCACAGGCCACCGCTGCTGCTGCAACATTACCGAGACCTTCCTTTTAAGCTAAGTCCGCCTCCTCGGACCTGAATGGTTTTGTAATTTTATCCTTCTGAAGATAGTTAAGCTGTTTGTTACCTGGCATATCCTAATGGCAAGAGTACCCCTGTGCTGGAGGGCACTACAATGAGATAATTGACCGTGGCACCATTATGTAACTGTGCCTTCAGCTCCGGGTGCATAAATCACACCACAGGCAATTATCTCACTAAAGGGCCCCCAACAGTGGGTTCTGTTGCTTAATTAGGCTGTTGAGGTGAAGCCAACCTCGTGTCTGTGCAGTTGCCAGACATCTTAATGTGAGTGGATGGGATGGGGAGGGGTGGGTTGGATCTGCTTTGCAGGCTGAAGTAAAGAAGAAGAAAGTCTGTGCATCCCTACAGGAACAGTGAGGATGGCTTGACGGGGCTGGCACCCTCCCAGCTGTCCTCTTCAGAGGCAGGAATAGCAGTGTCCAGGCATAGCAGGCACTTTCTTTTAGGATATCTTGCTGTCCTTACAGGGATGGGGAGGGAAGTGTGCGTCCCAGAGATGTGGGAACAAATGTGATGCTGGAACATGCTGGTCTCACTCTGAGCACTTTGTTCTTCACAAGGGGAAATGATGTTTGACACCCCATTGCCATCAGGCACAGACTACGAGTGAATGAGAGATGAGAAGTAAAGAAAGCAAAGAGTCTGAAAGTCCCTTCCCTGTCTCCAAGCCCCAGGAAAGGGGAATGATGGCTCACCCTGACCCTAAGGAGGCTTCAGGCTTCAGAACTTGGGAGATCCAGGTCAGCGTGGCTTTCGCACTGCAACTTCTGCCCCTACCAGTGTGTCAGCACAGTGCTCCCCTGTTGTTTCTTCCTTTTTTCTTTCCCGCTTCACCCCCTTTTGCTTCTCTTCATCAATCCACCGCTTCCCCACCTTACCATCACCATCAGAACCGTGCTCATTTCCAACAGCCACAAACTGGCCCTACCAGCCCTACCCTGGCTGGACACCTCTCCTTTCTCCTTCATGCCAGACCAGCCTGGTGTGGGGAGGCACAAAGGAGAGCTAACCAGTTTGTTAGCTTGAACACAGACCTTTTGGGGACAGGGATGGTCATTTTTCTGGATGCTCCCTTATGAATGTTTGAACAACCAGTGAATCAGAGAGATCTCCAGCAACCAGCTGGAAGCCTGTTCCAGGAGGAGAGTAACTCTGAAGTTGGAAGCTATTAAGAGAATGAAGTGAAAGGGTAGGCTGGAAGTGCAGCTAGATTTATGCAACCCTTTTTAATTATAACAATAATGGTAACGATGATGGAGGATTGCACCGCAAAGGGATCGGCTGACAACGAAGCAGAAAACAGCTGCAGAGCAACCACGGTGCTAAGGAGTGTGGCTAAGCAGGTGTGAGTGAGCATCTGTACCAGCACGTGGGGAACTCTTGGGCACTGAGGATGAAGGCAATTTTTGACACTGGAATTATCAAGACGATGCCCATCTCCTGATGGATAACCCATCCTGTGCAGCTTGGCCGGGAGAGTGGCCCAGCTCACCTTGGAGCAGGGTGTAGAAGGCTCCCGATGCTGACAAGTTGGTTGTGATGGTAACATCATCCTTGCTGGAGGTTTCCACCTGGACGTGCACGGAGCTGTCGGTATCGCTGCGGAAGCTGCTGACTTGGCCAGTTGGGAAGGTCACGTTGGTCAGGCGGCCAAAGCTGTCGTACCTGAAAGGGAGGACGGAGTGAAGTCAACAGCATCAAGAGAGGAGCGGGATACAGGAATCATCCTAGAAAGCAGAGACCAAGTCTTGAAGGCTTCACCCAGATTTTTCCCAGAGAAAAACGCATTGTCATTTTGTCACACTGTCATTTTTTGCCTTCATGAGAAGCAAATCACAGCTTTTAGCTGAAGAAAACCAAGCAAAAACCAGAAAATGACTAAATAAGTATTAGCCTGTATTTTTTAATGTTTTTCTGATACTTACCACCCGCACTATGCTCCTTCTTTCTGAGAGTAACTTTATTTTCCGACCACTACACTGTGACTTATGGAAAAGCATGGCTCCTTGCACTCTGCCTAGCAGAATCTAGGAGTTTCAGAAAGCCACCAACTGTTTTGTCTGTTGTGTCCTGAGCTCTTCAGCCATTATTATTTTATTTTATATTCATATCTTATTGTAAAAGCTAACGTTAAGGTAGCAGCAGATTGGCGGCGCCAGGTAGAGAACTGTCCTCCGTGAACATGGTGTAGAGTCCTGAGCACAGCTGAGACTCCCCTGCCTAACTTTTACTATTCCTAGGACCATCTGGAAGGACTGATTTAAAAGTGGAAAAAAGCAGGCCAGTTTTCACCCCGTGTCCTTGGCTTTTCCAATGAGGGAGTCAACCCAAGCACCATTTGAGAAGGTTTCGGTGATGTGGACACCCGTGTACCAGGACTCAGATGAAACAAGGCACATACAGGCAGGTCCCACAGCAGTTAACGTACTGGGGATTATTTCTCAATAAAAAAGAAATTCTTGTCGTATAATCCTGCCTGCAGAAAGGGTGTCCTTGGGTCACAGGCTGAGCGAAGAGCAGAAGGTTGGCAAGGGACTTTTGTGGTGACGCTACTGCAGCCTGAAATGGAAAACCACAGGAGAAGGAGAAGGAGAAGGAGAAGGAGAAGGAGAAGGAGAAGGAGAAGGAGAAGGAGAAGGAGAAGGGGAAGGAGAAGGAGAAGGAGAAGGAGAAGGAGAAGGAGAAGGAGAAGGAGAAGGAGAAGGAGAAGGAGAAGGAGAAGGAGAAGGAGAAGGAGAAGGAGAAGGAGAAGGAGAAGGAGAAGGAGAAGGAGAAGGAGAAGGAGAAGGAGAAGGAGAAGGAGAAGGAGAAGGAGAAGGAGAAGTAGAAGGAGAAGGAGAAGGAGAAGGGGAAGGGGAAGGGGAAGGAGAAGGAAAAAAGGAGAAGGGAAAGG
>NW_009707598.1:23878-29310 GCF_000703405.1 Apaloderma vittatum | reverse complement strand
AGGGAAGGGAAGGGAAGGGAAGGGAAGGGAAGGGAAGGGAAGGGAAGGGAAGGGAAGTACTACACAGAAATTGATCTCCTCTTCCATACTTCTTTTAATATTCATACACAGTGCTGGTACTTTGCTTTTGACAACATACTGGCAGTGACTTAAGTGTGAGGAAAGGCGGGCTGAAAATGTGACTTTTTTGGTCCAATTTTAACACTTAATGTATGGTGACTAAGTGGGTAAGCTCATTGCAAGTCTCCCCAGCCCTTGGGTTTGGAGACACTGTCACGTGAGACTTTTCTTGCCCAGAAGGCAAAGGGGGAGGTAGGAAGGTAGAAGAAAGCATTTGGCCTTCTGCAGTGCCAGCCTATCAGTCACAGGATTATCCACAAATGAAGGACAAGGCAGCCTTTCCCTTTCCCTCCAAGGTCTTGGCGATCAATCAGCCACTTGTGAAATGGAAAAGCAGGAAGAAGAAAAGAAATAAATAAAGGGATGAATTCAGGGCTGCATCGCAGGAGTTTGGCAGGGACCAGTTAAAGCTTTTCCAAGCAGCCGGCAGCGCACAGCTTGGCTCTGAGCTGAACCTCCTTGCAAGAGCCAGAACTACGGCGCTCTCGGCACAAAACGCTTTGCTCCGTGTTCGTGGCTGTCCTGTTTGCACTGAGACGGGGTGTGTGTTTTGGTTGTGCTTTCTGCACATCTCCTCCCAAGGCAGTATGTGAGCCTTAAACTGAAAACATCACAGGAGATATCTTTAGCCCATCTGCTGAGACAGGACACAAGGGACGTGATTTAGTCTCTCCCCTGAGCAGAGAAAACGTTGTTATTGCTAAAGGTGTGCTGTGTAACACCCTGAATTCTTCCTACGTTGACATCAATAATCCCATATATAAGCCAGTATGAACCATAAGGGTAGACTCACATCCCAAATGCTCTGAAATCTGAGGAAGTCGGATCTGAATTTAGCACCTCTGACTCGGTGGCGTTAGCAACTGTAAGGGATTTATTTGTGTTGCTCTATTTAAATTGCCTAAAAAAATCAGCTGCTCCTAAAACTGAGCCTGATTCACTTCCTAAAAGCACTGGCACAAATATAGACCTGCTGCACTCGAGTCTGAGGGAAAGGTTTGGTGCCACACAGGTGTGATCGTGAAAGGAAGCGGGTCTGCGGATTAGGGAAAGAAGGCGAGCAAGAGCCAGGGTGGAGGCAGAGAGCTTGTTCATGCGATGGGCACGGCTGCTATTTCATTTAAGTGCTGAGTCAATGCTCCGTGAATCGTGTGTTTGACCCTAATTGAACGACACACAGCACCACGCTGAGAGTCAGCTCAAAATCTATACTCCGTGCAAGCCCTACTTACTTATGCCAAAGAAAGCCTCAAAAACCTGTGGGCACTCAGTGTAAGAGTCCCAGGCAGCTCCTTAAACTCCATTCCTGAACTCTCAGCTCCCAGCACCCTCATACTAATTGTGTTCCAGCTCTCCGCTGGGCGAATATGCAATATTTGCAAATGGGTGAATATGCCAGTAACCTCTGCCTGTGCAAAATGGTATAAAAAAAGGCATGAAAGAGTATGATGAGGCTAGCCCTCAGTGCACACATTTTTCTCTTGAAGTCCAAGTGAATCAGTACAATACACATAATTTACGCACTTTTTACAGCTCCAGAAAACTCACACTACAGGGGAGAACTTCACCAAGGCAAAAAACTTCTATTTGGGACTTTGGGTCTTGAGAAGCAAGGCTCATTTTGGGCCAGAACAGCCTGGAATAGTGTGCTGGAATTTGTTTAAGATGTCTGCAAGTGAACATTAGACTTTTGGCACCTCCTTAGTCAGCCCATTAGCCTTCGTCAGAATTAACCTGGACCATCTGTGTTTTCTGCATTTGCAAGAGCTGCTGCACCTCTGCCCAGCAGCGAGGCAGGGACCTTCTGAGCACTCTCTTTGGAGGTGGCAGCTCACTTATTTGCAGCTGTGAGGTGGCCATTGTGCCCTACAAAGGGAGAAATGTGAGAAGGGGGCACAATCAGACTGCTCTCATTTTCATTATTATTTTTAACTGGTGGTAGGTGAAGCATAAAACACTCAAGTCCAGACCGAAAAACTCCTTTTCGCACTGTTTTGGCAATGCAAAAGGTGTGGGAAGCCAGTTAGCATGGAAAACAAGCAGCATTTTCCTCTTGGCAAGCAGTTTCTTTGCTGTTTTGCTCAGGACTGGAGCATCTTCCCCTTTTCCCTTGCTTTACATCACACAGCACATGCCCGGTGTCATCGATCACATACCCACAGTCTCCGAGGATGAAGCAGCTTGCACATCCCAAAGAGATAATGTGCTTAACGAGTTAAATGATTCAGTTCCTTCTACCTCTGCTTTCAGCCCTATAAAGGCACGTGCAGGGAACATCCTCAGCTTGCAGAGGAAGGCCAAACCACTGGCTCTTAGGCAGCTGCAGGTGCACCCCGGTATTTGCAGTAAGGGAAATCTCTTCCAGTCGCCTCGTTTGGCAGCTCAGCTGCCCAGGACCATTTCCTCAGTCTCAGGATTTAGCGGGGAGAGGGGAGTGTGCAGTTTTCACCACAGACTTTGGTGTTCTCTAAATGCCCTGAAAGCACCAGAACTAAGGAAATAGCGAAACATGCGGCGGCTGCTCCGAGCAAGGAATTCATCACCTGCTAACACAGCTGCTGCCTCCTGTTCCAACCTGCTGCCCGGGCTCAGCGCTTACAATTACAGCTACAATTATCAGGCCAGCAGAGGAAGCCGTTGCCATCCGTTCCCAATTGGAAATGCGTTTAGCTAAGGTTCAATGCACAGAATTAAAATGGTATTTGGTGCTTATGAGGCCTAATTGTTAGCTTGTAAACATTCAGCACTTTCATTTATCACATTACTGTTGTGTAGAGACCTGGGCCTTGGGAATTAAAAGAGAGCGTCCTAAGTACCGTCTATTCAGAAATCAATTCCTTGCCTTGAGTCTCTGGGTTTCCTCATTTGAGCTTTTTCACATTTCATCAGCCTTTTAAAACTGCAAGTCAAATAGATTGGAAAAAAAAAAAAATCACTGCAATAATGTTGCATTTAGTGCCAAAGTGTCCCAACGTACTTTCCAAACTATATTTTTGCGTGCGATTCTACGGAGCCGCCGCCTCCGAGCAAGCCCGCCTCTTCACAGTTTTTTTCAGACAACATTAAACACAACATTAAAAATAAATCTGGAACAGACAAACCGATGCTACTCAAATATGCATGAAGGCAAGTCCCTTCCCCAATGCACAGGACCAGGTTGCAGCCACTATCTGCAGAATTTTCTGACTGCCCACACGAGAAGAGGAAGATCTCTTTTTCTGTAGCTTTTATGATACTTATAATACCTGGCACAGGGCACTCATTTCAGGCTAGGCTGACAGCTCAAAGCATGACCTCTCAAATTAGTGAGAGTATTGGAGAAGTGCTGTTTTATCATGGCATTTACCGGGGTTTCACTGTAACTTCTTCAGAGGAACAATGAGGAGAATTAAATTATTTTATCAGGAAGAGATCATGGAATAAAGAAATCTTGCTAAAAGAGGAGGGAGACCAAAAGCTAAAGGTGTTTCTCATACTCCTGTCTGCTGCAGGAGCAGAAAGAGACCACTCTAAATAAAAAATGCCACCAAATCCCATAAAACTCAACGTACAACCTGAGACACCATCAGGAGAGGAGGGGATGTTATCGATGCCGTACGCTAGCGTTTCTCTGGGTCATGAGGTGGCTGCTCCTCTAAAGGTACCAAGTGCCATTTATCTCTGGTTTTGACTAAGAAAAAAATTCCAAAGCCTTTATGCCAACTACAAGGCAGATTACCATGGGGTAGATGCTGGCCATGATGCCCAGTTCTGGTGCCCCAGCTGCCCAGACCAGGGCATTGGCCGGGGCACCAAACGCTGATGGTGCTGGGCTGGGACTTCTGCTGAGTCCTGGGGGTCACTGGGAAGCCATTCAAGGTCCTCCTGCAGGCTCAGTCCAGCTGGTCCCTACCTTCCACCCATCACAGTGCGCGAGGTTTGGCAGAGTTTGGGTCTCTGTAAAGCATCATCCCTGACAGCTCCCCTTACCACCCGTCTCAAGATGTGGCTCCACGAGACCCTTTGCCCTCCAGGCAGCTGTGAGCCACTTCTTGGGCAGTCCATGAAAAGGTTTTGAACTTCTGGGCTTGGCTGCAACGATGTGTGTTTCATTCCGTACGGGAGGAGGTGACCTTTGAAACTAATTGGGCACAAACAAAGGAGCGAAGCAAAAGAGCCTCATGTGGGCTAAATAATGCATAGAAGGCTTGGCTGTGGCTCAGAGGGAAAACAAATTAACATACGGCGATACCATCTCAGTGATAATTGCTGTAGTCTTGATTTAAACAAATACATTAATAAGAATTTCCGGATTCTGAAGCAGATAAACAGCAACTGCTAAGAAACTTTGTGAAGGCTGGTAGCAAATTTTTTTTTTATTATTTTTTTTTCAGGTCAAGTGAAAAAGCTGCAACAACAAAGGAGGGAGCAGTCACGCAGCGTCCTTTGTCTTTGACATGAGGAGCTGAACAACAAGAAGCCGTTCCCCTGGCACAGTTTCCAGATCAACCTCCTTCACCGCTGATTATCACTGTCACAGGTTCAACGGGAAGGCAAGTCTTTAATCCAGTTACTGGACAAGCTGAGCTGCGCGGCATTAATTGACAGCGAATGTCAAGCCCTCTGCAGAGGCAGAGAAAGTCTGTGTAATGCTAAAACCCTCGAAGAAGTCCTAGATAGGCCTTCGGGGACGGCTAATTACTGTGGGGAGCTAAGTTTCTCTCTCAAAGGGAAGGGAAACTGCTCACCATTATATACTGAGCCTGACTCAGCGCTAAGCCCAATAAAGCAGGGTTGTTACGGCAGGCTTTGGGGTTCGATGTGTGAGAGGAAGAGCTGTAAGCGAGTCTGCCACTGCCTGAAGACAGCAAGTGTCTCTTTCTCCTGCAGAAATGAAGAGCCAAGGTGCCAGCCCACCCCGAAACCCCGGGAGGACCTGCATTCACCAGTGTGCCCCAGAGCTACACCCCCAGTGCTGTGTCAACTTATTCCAGCTCCTCCTCTCCAGAGTCACACCACTGTGCCCAAACATCACAGCTCTTTGCAGCCTCATGATCGTGGCTGAGAAATGCCAGGCTAAGAGCAACAGCTGAAGGAGAACCAGAGATGCTGGACGCTTGCACACACATAGGGCTGCTGCTCTTAAGACACCATTCACAGAATCACAGAATCACAGAATCACAAAATCACAGAATTGTTGAGGCTGGCAAAGCCCTCTGAGATCATCAAGTCCAGCCCCTGACCAAACACCCCCACATGGGCCAGACCAGGGCACCAAGTGCCACATCCAGCCTCTCCTTAAACCCCTCCAGGGATGCGGACTCCACCACTTC
>NW_009707598.1:0-23654 GCF_000703405.1 Apaloderma vittatum | reverse complement strand
GCCTCTCCTCACGGGACTGTCCCTCCAGACCCTTCCCCAGCCTCGTTGCTCTCCTCTGGACCCGCTCCAGCCCCTCAATGTCTTTCTTGCAGTGAGGGGCCCAGACCTGCACACAGGGCTCGAGGGGAGGTCTCCCCAGTGCTGAGCACCAGGGCAGAATGACATCCCTGCTCCTGCTGGCCACACTGTTCCTCATACAAGCCAGGGTGTCATTCGCCTTCTGGGCCACCTGGGCACCCTGCTGGCTCATGTTCAGCTGGTTGGCAACCATTGCTCTTTCATGTTGGGTGTCTGGTTTATGGTCCTCTGTAGACAGTCAGGGAATGGCAGATCTCACAAGGATGTTCTTCATGGGGCCACTGGTGCGGTGTAAATTTGCCAGCTGAATTTATGTTTACTCTTAACTTTTTAAAGAGTGGTGTCCAGCCTGCCCTAACCCATAAACAACTATTACGCACTGCAAGAAACACGGAGATGTTCCTCAGAGTCAGATTTGACGTCTTTATTTCCGTGGCCAAGAACAAAACCAAAATGTGAGCTTCACCTTCTCTCTCAGCCCGGGCTCAAAATTACTCAGAGCACCTTCCATCACTTACGACCCCAGTATTTCTCTAAATCACTTAAACTTCCTCAACACAGAACTCCTGATGTTCTGATGCTGAAAACTGAAGGTATTAATCCTTTTGATACAATTGTATTGACACTGATGCAATACCTGAAGGTACTGAACGCTTATTCGGTTTACAACATCTTCTTTGGTTTCTTGGATATCATGGAATCATAGAATTGTCAGGGTTGAAAAGGACGTTAAAGATCATCCAGTTCCAACCCCCTGCCATGGGCAGGGACATCCCCCACTAGATCAGGCTGCCCAGAGCCCCATCCAGCCTGGCCTTAAAAACTCCCAGGGATGGGGCTGCCACCCCCTCTCTGGGCAACCTGTGCCAGGGTCTCCCCACCCTCATGGGGAAGTTCTTCCTCACGTCCAATCTGAACTGACCCATCTCTGGCTTTAATAATTTCATCCTGCGATGCCTGCACTCATCCCTGCAGCTCACGTTTTGACTCACGCAAATCTTCTGTTTGGTGAGAAGATATCTTAAGAAAGGCATCCAGGGTCATGAACTAAGATACCAAGAAATGAATATCCTACTTCTCATGATTGGACACTCTACTGGTTAGGTAATCTCAGCCTTAAGGCAAATCATGCCTTCCTGTAAACTTGAATGTCTCCAGCTTTGCTTTCCAGGTTCTTACCCTGCTCAAGCCTTTCTCTGCTAGATTAAGAGTTCCTCCGTAGGTGGTGCTGACATGTTGTGCTCTAGACACCTTCCAGTTTTCTTCACATTCAGATAAACAGATCAAATCCTCAGCTTCCTACTACCCACAAGTAGAGTGGGATGAGTAAACATATTCATTTTGTTTGTCCATCCAAGAGCCAAGTCAGACAGATCTGCCATGGAATTATGTTGAGGGTCTCACTGAATGACTTGATGCTTTGCTCACCACAGCCTCTGGGAGTCTGTGCTCAGCCCAGCTCTTTAGACGTGGCTTGTCTACACGTGTACCCTGGCATTAGACCGTGTAAGAATGTATTTTGTTTACATGAAACCTACCTTATCAAGCAACCTAAGTATCTCACCTTTATTTACTAATCTTCTCATTTAATCAACTGATTTTCTATTTTTTTTTCCCAGATTATGCATGCAAAACCTGTGTAGAACCAGTTCTTGGCAATTCACCTGAAACAACCCCACTGGATGATTCCCTGCTGCTGATTGCCTTTTGAGAGCAAGTTCCTGAGCCATTTGATATGTACTTTTCAGAGCTTGGAAGAATCATAGAATCATAGAACGGCCTAAATTGGAAGGGATCTTAGAGATCATCTAATCCAACCTCTCTCTCATGGGCAGGGATGCCTCTCAACTAGATCAGGCTACTCAAGGCTCCGTCCAACCTGGCCTTGAACACCTCCAGGGAGGGGGCAGCCACATTTTTGGGCCTGAAACGCCCCGAGGGAGGGGCCAGCCACAACCTCTCTGGGCAATTTATTCCAGAGTCTTGCCACCCTCGTACTGAAGAATTTTTTCCTAAGATCCAATCTAAATCTATTCTCCTTCAACTTAAACCCATTTCCCCTTTGTCCTATCAGTGGACACTCCTGTTAAAAGTCCTTCCCCAGCCGTCCTGTAGGTTCCCTTCAGGTATTGGAAGGCAGCTGTTAGGTCCCTCCGGAGTCTTCTCTTCTCCAGGCTGAACAATCTCAGCTTCCTCAGCAGATGATTTGCATTCCAAGTGGACAGTTAGGACAGGATAGGATAGGATAGGTTAGGATATGAATAGGGATAAGGATAGGGATAAGGATAGGGATAGGATAGGATAGGATAGGATAGGATAGGATAGGATAGGATAGGATAGGATAGGATGAAGAGTGACAGTGTCTGATTCACGCAAGGAAGATTTCAACTGAGCATATAAAAAGCTTTCTAACAATAAGGTAGGTAAATACATTGTTAGCACTTGCAATCTTTATGAATAACTTAGATGACTTGAATAATAGGATCCCTTTGACCAAACTGTAGACATCCACAATGTAAACATCTGCACCTGAGCTAATTATTCTGGACTACCTTTACACAGAGAAACTTCCAGAATACAGCTTGTCTCATGTCATCCTAAAGCAGACACCTGACATAACTCATTAAAAACTCACCTTGAGAGTGCATGTTTCTCTCCACTACCTATAAAGGGAGGCTGAGGTAACTAATTCAGATACAGGCTTTTACCCTATAGTTCTATAAAATTGCATCAGAATCTGTCAGGGACAGTTAAATAGAGATAACTGATCACAGGTTTGGATGAGATTTCTCTGAAGACACATTCCCAATTCTATTTTCAGCGATGCTCTGCTATCACATAGTGCTGACTTGCTCTAGTCAAGATTTCCATAGTCTAACCACTGGAGAATACTGTCTTCCATTTAGCTCTAAAAAGCTTTCTTATGACTCTTCTGAAGTGCGTAAAAGGACCAGAACGATGACTTTCACAAATGCTCTATTTTGTTGGATAGCAAGAAATAATGGATCACTGTTATAAATATACCCAGAGAGAAAGTTGGGTTTTAGCTTCTGTCTCATTTTATCTCCCGTATATTTTCAGTCACACTTTTAAATAAAAGATTATGTTTGAGGTATAAATCTGACCATTATTAGCTGTTACGTTTAGTTTGCTTCACTGTCCGTGGCTACATCTGTTTTCAAGCACAGGAGCTATTGAGTTCTTTGCAAAAAGAAAATACCTCTTTGATTTAGCACAATGGTCCTGCCAATATAGCAGGCACCCACTCCTGTAGCGAAAAACACCCTATCTTTCCTCCCTAAAGCCTGCCTCCAGTAAATTCAATGTAAGAGATGGAAGGGTATTAGCTTTGACTCACTGAGGAATATTGCTAGAGTAATTGCAAGCAGAACATTGATGGAATGCAAATAACCTCTCAAAAGATTCATCGCAGAGTTGCCATCAGTTCTTTTTGAGGCAGGCGCAGTAATAGCGAGTATTAAGCAAAGAAATTTGAAACAGGGCCTGGAATGTTTTAAAGAACGAACCAAAGCAACTGCATGTCTAACACACCAATATGTGGGTTTAGCCAGCTTTCCTTCCCTGAATCTCTTTTCTTTTTTTTTTAATATATTTTTTTCTTTGTAATCTTGGGAACTGTCTATTCTAGCCAAATTGGACTCTCACAATGGGTCTATTATTATGGCAGCTGAACGTTTCCATGTAACCATTCAAACCATATGGGAAATTATGCACTAAAAGGAGCGCTTCAAAGAGGCTTGACTTGAAAATAAAAATCAAATTTAGGAAAAGGCAGGGGGAAGGGTTCTCAACAGCAGGACAAATTTGCAAGAGCATCCTTCTAGATGCCCTTCATTCTTTTATCTATCTTTTTCATATTTGATACCAGACATGTGTTGTCTTTGTGGTATTTACAAGCTGGGAATTGCTAACAGCAATGCAAAAAAGGGGTACAAACCTTCAAGTCACTGCCATCTCCGGGGTTTTCAATACATCTTGTCTTCTAAAAATGGGGCAGGGATGGTCTTGAACAGTTCTGAGACTAGTTTTAAAGCTCAGTGAGGCCAGTTGCAACAACAGAAACTGAGCAGTCCATTAATTACAGAACAGTTTCCTGAGCAAGCTGTCATTAGCCATTGTCAGCTGTCATTGTACATCAGCCATTTCAAACCAGCTCAGAAAAGACACTGCAGCATAGGAAGGAGGTGAAAAGCTGTGAAAAAGAGGATCTGATGGAACTTTCACACTTCCAAGGCTTTCAAAGCCAAGCAAAATTCTCTGACACGCAAACTAAATCCCCAGTCCTGACTGCAGTTAAGGAGAACCAGGTGTCCAAATCACTTAGCTGGTTTAGAAAAACTCAGCAGAAACTCGGTCTGACTCCTGACTTGGTAGAGGGAGCTTATTCAAACTCTAATGCACTTACAACCAGTAGCTAGTCTTTGTGAGAGATCTAATGTTCTCTGTTCTGGCCTTTGTATTTGGACAATAATTCTATCCAGGGAATTAAATTCTATCAGCCTTGCACGGTTCAGAGAATACAGGACGAAGTCAGCGGCGCGATATTTGTTAACATACTTACTCATAAAACGTCGTCCAACCATTTTCATTGCTTTTGGTGGCCAGGAGACCGGAGTTGCCGTGGTACGTCATCATGGCCACTTCGTGCCCCTGTGTTGTTACGCTCTTGAGCGCGCTGTTGGTACCAATTGTCACCCAGTAGACTTGGCCGTCAGGGACCACCAGCCAGAGGGGCATCCCCGTGGAATCTCTTCGGATGTTGACTAAGTTGCCATTGTTGTCAGTGATCAGGGTTATATCTCCATCTCCGGAGTAAGTAAAATTGTAAAGATAATCTCCAGTGGTAAGGCTCTGAGTATAAAGGTGCTTACCACTGGTGTCAAACAAGTAGAGTTCCTGGTCTATGGGAGAGGACAACTCGTAGAGGTTTTGTGTGTTGAGGAACGGTTTGTTTTTCCGAATGAAGCGGATTCGGATATTTCCAAGATCGGCAACATACAGCTCCCCGTCTGCGCACACAGCGAGGGAGGATGGCGCGTTGAGTTTGGCATCCTTGGCGTAGCCATCATCCCCCGAGAAGCAGTCACAGTTAGCATCGTTCTTGCAGTCACAGCTGCTTGGTGCACCGGCAACGAGAGAAATCTCTCCGTTGGTGGTGACCTGCCTGATGCGGTTGATCTTCTTCTCGTCGGTCTCAGCAATATACAGCACCCCGTTATGGGACACGGCCAGGGCGGTGGCAGACTCCAGCGTGGCGTGGATCGCCACCTTGCTAAGGAGAAAGTGATCCATGCCCGGCACCTGGCAATGCATGGGCCTCCCTGCCACGATGCGCACTTGGTGGTTCTCAGATATCTGTAACACGACGTTGTTGTCGAGGACGTAGAGTGAATTATCCATTGGATTGACTGCCAGATCCGTGGGCCACTCCAGACGAACCTTAATGGGAAAACAACATGAGGGAATTATTACAGCAGCACAGAATGTTGGGGGTTGGAAGGGACCTCTGAAGATCATCTAGTCCAACCCTCCTGACAGAGCAGGATCACTCAGAGAAGGTCACACAGGAATACGTCCAGGTGGATTCTGAAAATCTCGAGACAGAGGCTCCACTCTTTGGGCAGCCTGTGGCAGTGCTCTGTTACCCTCCCAGTACAGAAGTATTTCCTTATGTTTAGGTTGAACCTGCTATTTTCCAGTTTGTGACCATCGCCCCTTGTCCTGTCACTGGACACTCCTGAGAAGAGTCTGGCTTCACCCCCCTGACCACCACCCACTAGAATCACAGAATCATAGAACCGTTTGGGTTGGAAGGGACCTTAAAGATCATTTAGTTCCACCCCCCCTGCCATGGGCAGGTGTCCTGGGTTTAGCTAAAAACCCAACCCAAAAGACACTGAGAGGGTTTTTCAGCTGGCCACCAAGGCGGGTGGGACGAGGGGAAGCTCCGGTGCCTCCCCCTCCACTGGAAAGTAAAAATCACTAAACAGAACTGGATTTTTAGCTAAACCCAGGACAGCAGGGACATCTCCCACCGGATCAGGCTGCTCAGAGCCCCATCCAGCCTGGCCTTAAAAACTATGAGGGATGGGGCTTCCATCCCCTCTCTGGGCAACTTGTGCCAGTGTCTAATTAGATATTTATAATTTATAATATTACAGCAAGACCTTTCCTCACTGTGCAATGGCTATAAATCAGTCACAATGAGGATGCCTCAACACAGATTAAAGGGAGAAGGGGTAGAAGAAACACAACTACTTGGTACGGTGGCCACAGAGGACCCAGTTCTGGTGTCAGTGAAGGTGCTTAGCTCCTGGTGACAAGAAGTAGACACATGTGGACCCCCCCTCTGCACTGCAGCACCGGTGGGAGCAGGGTGATGGACAGACCCTCCTCAGCTTGCGCTCTGTACCGTGGCTTCTTCCTTCTTCTCCACCTTGGTGCAAGGTGTCAGGCATGGTGGGAAGGGGCATCAGCACCCAGGGAATGCAGGAACAAATGAGAAGATCCAAAGATTTGACAAGAGCTGTGTTTTTGAACTGGTGAAGCTTGGGCTTCATAGCACAGACCTGGGACTGGAATTTCCTAGTCTGAAGTGCTATGAAATCAGTCGAACAAGACAATCATAGAATCATAGAATTGTCAGGGTTGGAAAGAATCTTAAAGATCATCTCGTTCCAACCCCCTCCCATGGGCATGGACATCTCCCACTAGATCAGGTTGATCCTTTTACTAAAGGATTTTCCAGACAAGCGGCTGAGATCCTCTGGGTAAATGACAAGGAGGGACAGACACAAAGCTGGCAGCTGTGTCATGTGCGTATGTGTAAGTTACCACCACCGATTTTCTGCTTGATGCTGCAAAAAATGCAAAATAGTCATTCACAAAAAATTCAGGCAATTTCAATTTGGGGGCTAAAATACTTGTGTCTTCGCATTCCTTTTCACTTTTTGGGTTTTTTTTAGCATAATGGAAGAATGGGTTCAAGCGATAGTGACGTATCACAGTTCTACACTGATAAAACAGACACAAAAATAAACTGAAAAAGTGACTGATAACACCACAAGCGAGCGAGCACTAGAAGCTCTGTTTCTAGTTCCACTTCTGCAACACACTGTCTTTTCAAGCAAGTCTGTGCTGTTAGGTGACAAATCTAAGAAACATTTATAAACAGAATTGAGGACAATTTCTTTTTTTTTTATAAAAAGCTTCAAGGTGTGCATTTTTTCGATTATTTTATTTTACTTCAGGTTTATGTACCTTTCAAATCTTCCTCTCCCACCATCCATCTCAGTTGCTGCTGTTTCTCATTTGTCTGAGATGACTCAAGTTTTGTGGGAGCATGAGGTCGGTGATATTTTGCATCTGTAAGGCGGCAGCCTTATTGGAAGGGGGAGGAGTAGATGCCACCAGGCTCAAGCCCAGCAAATCATCTCTCACTGTGACTTTATTTAAAACCAAGAAGAAGAAGAGTCCAGGTAAGATCTAGAGGCACACAGGTAATTCCTATTTTTAAAGCTTGTAGTCGAACATCTCTGCCACAGCCTTTCCAACTTTTTTTTTTTTTCCTTAAAGAGCATCAAATGCAAGGTATTTAGTTTATTATGCTTTCTAATGTCTGGGCTTGTGAAGCTCATTTTCATGGCTAAGCAGCCTGCTGAGATCTGTCTGCTCTGGTTCTCTGTTTGCAAAATCTCCTTCCTTTTCTCAGCTCCTGGCCTATTTTAACCCTTCCTGTAGTAAAACATTATAGCCTGTGGTTTTCTCTTTAATAATGCATGCCTCCATCCCTTCCAGTGGTCTTTAAGCTCCGCAGCCTTGAGTTAGCATCAAGAGCAGAGTTTATTCTGAACTGACAAGGGAATTTTCAATTTCTCTAAAAACCATTCCTTGTCAACACTGGCAGCTAAATATTTCATGTCCTCATGTCCCAGGGAGCCCCAGGGACCTGACAAAAAAAGACCCTTCTAACCACTGTAAATGATGAAAAGCTACTTCCCAGGCTGGATTTTCTTTGCCTGGTTTGAGTTGGTTGTTTTTTTTTTTTGTTTTTTTTTTATAATTAAACTTGCATTGGTGCATCTGTCCAGAACCATACTGGTTAATCTGGCCGTCACAGTACAGGTTGATCTAAAAATGGCTCCTGTCATTTTTGGAAGAAAAGAAGTCTTCAGTTGATATATTTTAGCTCACTTCAGAAGTGTTTAAATATGACACTGGTACACATACAAGCCACATAACCTGCAAGAAAATTATTTACAGAGCCTGAACCCACAACGGTCCTGTGGTAACTGCCTTTGAAATTCAGATAAAGAAAAAAATAAGCCTGTAAAATGAGAAACATACCACGAGATGGCCTTTAACCAGCCACAGTTGCTTCTGTAGAAGGCACAAGAGCTTTTAAACTCGTAATTTCAGCTTGTTCATAAATTGAGGACAGTGGGAACCAGTTGCAAAGAAGCAGGAATAATCTTTGCAGATTAGAGGTGAAAACAAGAAGAACCGATTCCATATGGGAGCACAGAAATTATCTAGGTAGTTATGAAAAAGGAAACCCCATTGACATCTATTGTGGCTGAATAACAGTACTTAGCCCTCCAGCTATGATGTGTATTTTCATAGGAGAGGGCAACATTCCTGCAGCCAGAGGAACAACAAGTGGCCTGAAGGTTTCAAAGGACACCGTCTCTCAACCGGCACAATTTGCCAGCTTGGCTGGTGCCCCGCGACATCGAGTGCTGGGCTGTAACAGATTTCTCTTCTGCGCCATCCAGAAGTCAAGCAATCATCAAACTGAGATTTCTTTTTCTCTCTTTTTTTTTTTTCCCCCTTTGTCTCTCCTCTCTCCACCTTTAAGCAGCAAGCCTTAAAAGCCCAGCGTGATGGTAGCTGCAACCAATTTGCAATCTGATGCAATTCAAGGTTCTTGTTTTCCTGCTGTTGCTAATTTTGGCACCACGGTCTCCAATCAGTATTTCCTAGACGTTAATTTGATTCAGGTCTAAAATTATGCTGGGGTAAATTAGGATTGTGGGGGATGGGGCAAAACAAAGGGAAAAAAAACAACCCACAGTTAGCTAAGTTGTTAGAACAGAGGATAGTATGCAGCCCTACTAAAATGCCTGGTCCTTTTTGTCTAAAGCCATTAGTTTCTTGAGAAAGAGCCTAGTGAAACCTGGCTTCCCTGGAATCTTGTTCTCCTAGTCATGTTGGGAAAGAAGTCTTTTCTGAGGCTGGGTCATCTTTAAAATCTCTCTCCCCCAAGAGTTAGGTCAGTTAGGTCTTTCCTTCAGTTTTTTTCATACCACAAAATACACTGAGATGTAATTTTCCCTGAGCCTTTATTTGTCAAGCCTGGCGAGGCACAAGACATGCAGATAGGGTGAAGACACATGCCTCCATTCCATAGAAATCCCACCAAAACATCATCTCACCTGAGAAATGTCCATGACAGAGTCACAGCTGAGAGGCCGAGCAGATGTCAAGTCGTTGGAACCCAACACCGTGGAGATGATCCCATTCTGATCAATCCTCCTGATCATAGTGCCATCCACAAAGTAAATCAGCCCAAATTTGTCCACGGTGATGCCTGAGGAGTTAAAAAAAAAAGCAAAAGTCAGGAAGTAAGAGCAACTTGACAATGATATAGAATTAATATAATAAATATACATAATAGGTATATATAATTAATATATAAAATTAACTGAAGAGGGTGTCTGGTTTGATACTCATGAAAGAGTAAGAGCGCTGGTTTAGTTGGGAGCACTGTGTTTCAGAGCATTCAGAGATGAGGGTTGGGCACATGGGAGTCGGCACTTCCAGCTGGTACATTGTACGGGGTTTGTATGGGTTTGGCAACGGTGGGGCTAAAGGGGTGCTTCTCTGAAAAGGTTCTAGAAGCTTCCCCTCTGTCCAACACAGCCAATGTCAGCCAGCTCCAAGACGGACCCACCACTGGCCAAGGCTGAGCCCATCAGTGATGATGGCAGTGCCTCTGTGAGGACATATTTAAGAAGGGGGAAAAGTTATGGCACAACAACTGCAGCCGGAGAAAGGAGTAAAAATATGTGAGAGCAACAGTTAAGTGGTTGTCACTGAGGAAGAAGCAGGAGGAGGTGCTCCAGGTGCCGGAGCAGAGATTCCCCTGCAGTCTATGGTGAAGACCATGGTGAGGCACGCTGTCACCCTGCAGTCCGTGGAGGTGAGGAGAGTCTAGATGTCCACCTGTAGCCCATGGAGGACCTCACATCACAGCAGGTGGATGTCCAAAGGAGGCTGTGAGCCCTTGGGAAGCCTGTGCTGGACCAGGCTCCTGGCAGGACCCGAGGAGCCCACACCAGAGCAGGTTTGCCCACAGGACTTGTGACCCCGTGGGGGATTCACACCGGAGCAGCCTGCTCCTGACGGACTACACCTCTTGAAAAGTACCCACACTAGGGTAGTTCGTGAAGAACTGCAGCCCGTGTGAAGGACTCACGCTGGAGAAGTTTGTGGAGAACTGTCTTCCATGGGTGGGACCCCAACGCTGGAGCAGGGGAAGAGTGCGAGGAGGAAGGAGTGGCAGAGAGAATGTTTGATGAACTGATCACAACCCCCGGTCCCCATGCCACTGCGCCACCAGGGGAGAGGAAGGAGAGAAAATCAGGTGTAAAGTTAAGCCCGAGAAGAAGGGTAGAGTAGGGGAAAGTATTTTTTTTAAGATTTAGGTTTCTTTTTTCCTCATTATCTTACTCTCATTTGATAGGTAATATATGAAATTATTTTTTCCCCTGAGTTGAGCCTGTTTTGCCCACGATCTCCCTGTCCTTATCTCAACTCAGGAGCTTTTCACTGTATTTTTTCTCCCCTGTACAGCTGAGGAGGGGAGGGATAGAGAGGTTTTGGTTTTGGAACCTGCTGTCCAGCCAGGATCAACCCACCACAGACAGGATATAATTTAGAAATCCCTGCCAGCTTCTGAAAAAGGGCACGGCATTCAGTGAACTGCTTAAAAGGGAAAGGATTCCTAATGACTACACATCTTGCATGTTCATAAACATGGTGGCGTGAATATTAAGTCACGCACATGAAAAGGTTACACTGGTGAATCTTTCAGAAATGGCGATGGAAAAAAAAGGCGGCGGAAGATCCATCAGGTCAATCAAATTCCAGACGGATAAACGCGGAAGGGTTTTTCCTAGGGTAATCCTAAGAATCTAGAGTATTTCACCTGTTTCTGAACTCTCCTAGGTGATTCATTTCATTGTCCAAACCTTCTTTGTAGGCACACTCCTGGCAGTGGATTTGAGCTCTGCCGACAACAGGTACAGACTGCCGATTCTCTTTTCCTCACATGCAGATACGTGTCGTTCCATTTCCCCTTAAACATAATTTCTCAAGTACATGTTATGTTAGCACAACCTCCCTTAATCCTCTTTATCCCAGGCTGGCTGTACTCTGCATCTTCCATCAGAGGATTTCATGGTGCTTTACACTTCCTAATTAGACCTCGTAGCAGTCTGTGAGTGTGATCATCCTAATTTTACTTACTGGGAAAATAACAGATAAAGCAATTTTCACAAGGTCACAGAGAAAGTCCATGACTAAGGCAGGAGTAAGGAGTTAAGGGCCCCATTCACCTCTCTTTTATGCTAGTATAAATTAGAACTAACTCTACAGATACTAATAGAGTCATCCATCTCATCTACCCTACGGTGGCAGAACGCCGCTCAGCATAATATGAGTGTCTTGTAGACACTAAAAGAATGTCAAGGAATGGTAAAAGAATGTAACACCCTTTTGTATGCAAGTGAAAATTCTCCCTAGACTAGATGAATATTAGGATGTTCCTGCTTGGTTTCTTTCACCAGTAGGGTAGCAGTCACTTGGCAAAAAAAGCAGACATCTGCACTGTGTATCCAAGCAAGCATCTGGAGCTTTTCCAATCAGTGGAGAGCAATTCCTACTTCTAGGGTGCGATTCATATCACCCTAAAGCAGATACCCAGAAGAAACTACATGAATCCTTCCAGAAACATCTTTTCCTTCCCACTGACTCTAACAGGAGACTACAGCAAAGGAAACATTTATACTGTAGACACATAAAGTCGGTGAGGTGAATCCTCACTACTGTGGGTTTTTTGGCTGTCATCACGGTGACAGGAATGATGGAAAATCTGTTGAAGAGAGAAAGCTTTGAGAACATTTCCGAGAAGCGATCAGATCTTGTGTTTCTCCAAAATGCTGTTTTACAGCCAGATCCCCTTGTTTGAAACATTTACCCTCAGTCTCCATCCGCTGTGAGCTCTGCTGTGAAGTACAGATGCAGCAGTTCACAGATCAAAAGTCGTAGCAGGGACTAATCCCCTGATTGCTTTGGCAATTAAAAAATCATGGCCTTCAGCCAGCTCTGTAACTATTGCACGGGCTGGAAGCCACAGAGGTGGATGATACATGGGAAAACATTTCATATTTGGCCATACAGAAAACCACAGAAAATAATCTGGCCTGGAAGTAATGTCGAGAAAACCTCAGGACTGAGTCATTGTTTGAGAGAAAATAGAAACCCCTCCGTTGAGCTGAGGTGAAGGAAGGGATTCAGAGAGGGTTGCAACCTGTTGACTCAAAGTCAATTAGGAGTCAGGGAACCGATGTTTCAGATCACTGAGCTGAATGAGAGCTGTGTATTTTTGCTGGGAGGTGAAAAATAGCATTTTACTTAGTTCTTCGCAGTTCTTCTCCTTGTCTGAAGGGCATTGCTTTGACCTAGATTGGGTATTTGACCATTAGGGTAGCGAGGTTTTGGAAGAGCCCCCAGGGCAATGAGGAAAAAAATTACTTGCTGCTTTAGAGATGAAGTTCATTAATTTTGGAGGGGATTATATGACAGGATTGCTGAGATAATGGATGACAGAGCTAAATGACCCAAAAGATTGCTTCTAGTCCTACATTTCAAGACCTGTGTTTAACTCATGCCAAGATGAGTTTGAACTTTGCAGGACCACGAAACAAGAATCTCACAAAGGAGCAGCAGGTACCTGTTGCACAAGCAATAGGACACGAAGAAATGGCCTCAAATTGTCCCAGGGGAGGTTTAGATTGGAGATTAGGAAAAATTTCATCACCTAAAAGATTGTCAAGCATTGAAAGAAGCTGCCCAGGGAAGGGGTGGAGTCACCATCCTCTGGAGGTATTTAAAAGACATGGAGATGTGGTGCTCAGGGACATGGTTTAGTGGTGGCCCTGGCGTCCCTGGGTCAATGGCTGGACTCAATGACCTTGAAGGTCTGTTCTGTGGATGCCATGGGAGAAGCCAGAGCAGTGGCAGCCATTTATTCTCACTCTACAAAATAAACACATCAGCTCTACATTAGCACTTTGTCAAAAGCTTGCCAAGGGATCTGGCAGTAGCAGCATCAATCTCTCACTGGTGTCGGTGGCCATCAGGAAGTTGTTTCCACCGGCCGTCAGACCTGTCAGCATCATGCCCCACTTGGTGCCCTGTTCCCAGAGTCATCCAGGATATTGGCACATGTCACCTGTCACCAGCATCTGCTGTGGGAGGTTACTGTTCCTCTAATTATTTTGCTCAGCGAATGGCAAGCTCTTTAACATTTGTTGGTGTTTGCTTGACAACCAGCAATACAACTGAGCTCTTTAAGCAATGTGGTAGAATTGTGGGTTTTTTTTTTTCAGAAGAGGCATCACAGAAGGTTTAGTTGATCTTAATTGACTTTTGTCGCACACAAGATGCTCTTACCCATTGCGAGGTTCACCAGGAGTATTTTTCAGGGCGCCTGTCCGTTAGTCTGTGCGACAGGCCAAAAGCCAGTGAAGGGTGGCAGGCTGGATAATGTGATTTTAAATGAGGCAGAATTTCCTCTCTTAGCTCGTTCTATATGTATTGGATGGGATTTATCAGCAGCGTACGCTGACAGTCACGGCGTTCAACGCCAAGGTCTGATGGCTGGTCTGATTAACCAGTTACAGTAATAATAACCTATACGTACTTTGGCTCTCAAGCCAGCTCTGATCAGTCGATAGAGCACAACTTTATTTTGCATTCCAGCTTAGACAAAGAGCTTGCACGCTTGAGTAAGTTGAAGCGGGATGGCAAAGTTACCGCTTATCACCCTGCTCCTGGGCAACGGCATGTGCGTGTGTTCTTACAACAGAGCACTTCTCTGCTTAGCCCTCTTTCACGGAGGCTAAGCAATCTCAATTGCTTTGCATTTCCTAGGATGTTCTGCAAGAGTAACAGAGTCTGCAGTCTGTCAAAGCCCTAAATTCCCATTCGCACCCACTCCTCACATGGCAACTGCTGCAACCCCTTCCTGACTTCAGCTGATCGTCTTGGAATCGAATCTAATTACTGAGAGGAGCCCTGCTCTCCCACAGACAAGTGTCTTTGGATGGATGACTTCTGCGGAGAGGGAAAGAAACATCTCACGGTTTCTTTGCAGCAGATTGTAGAGGTTAGGTTGGACCTTTCTGTGTTTCCCTTCTGACAATGGCACAGTTCCAGCGCTGGGAGCTGGCTCCTGCAAACGGGCGCAGAGCTGGGTAATTCACATGTTATGTACGTAAAGCCAAAGGCTTTGGCTTGCTTTGGCAGAAGGCTCCTCTCATGTTTCCATAGGAACATAAGGGAATTAAAGATTTTCAGCACACAGCTCGAAATTCAATCTCACAGTTACTGAGAGAAAACATCTGCTGCCACTACCCAGGTAGCGTTGCCGATCCAAACTTTAAGCTCCCAGATACGAAATACGTATGTTACGAAACCGTGCTGGCTCCTCTCGGGCAGTCGGAGGTCCCAGAAGGAACGAGGGCTCGTGGCACCACGTGCGTCGCACCAGCGAGTTGTGATGACAGAGAACTGTGACGCGATGACATTTGCTTGAAATGTCAGGACCTTACAGTGTGAGGAGGTGACAGCACGCTATACCACAAATAGCTACTGGGACATGGTGGGTTTGTTCTAGAAGATGCATGGCTAGAAGTGATTGCATTGCACATGTAGCTCTGCTTTGGGAAAAAAAAAAAGGAGGGAAAAACTCTTACGTAAAAAAAAAAGGTGTCAAAGGAATCTAAATTTGGAGCTTTCTTGTCTGGCTGGATGGTGAATGATGGAGCGGTAAAATGGCAGATGAAAATCAATGTCAATAAGTATGGAGGATTTCACAAGGGAAGGAGCAAGCCTAACTACCCATGTGCAATGACAAGTTGTAAAATAGCTCACAGGAAAAAGAGTTTGGAATTCCTGCGAAAAGCTTTCTCCAAAGATCAGCTTTGGGCTTGGCAGCGGTCAAGGAGGGAGCTAGAAGACAGGAATGGATTAGGAAAGGCACAAAGAACAGAGAGCAATGATCTGGCCTCAGAAAGACCACTTTTTAATGCTGTGGCTAAAAGAAAAATTGTGGAAATTCTTAGCATAGGATGGAAAAATTATTAGCAGATGGACCAAAAAACCTCAGCGTCCAGGGAAGTTTCTAGATCAGTTGGTGGTGGCATCTAAGCACAGGTCCAGGTGCAACCTCGTCAGAAAGTGTCGATGACTAGAACCTGGATTGTTGCCAGGGAAAGGCCACCCTATCATTGTCTTTCTACCTGGCTTTTCTGGCCAAAGTAAGAGACAAGATATTTCATTCAATCAGCCTCTGGTCCTCCCTGAAATGGCCTTTACATTATTATTATTATTTGACAATAAAAGATGCTAACAGGTTGTGGAGGGTTGAGTTTCTTCTTTTAATTCTGTTGAACTCATGAACGCTCAGTGAACAACTGAGATTTTGTTTACACATTCGGCAGGACACAGTGAAGGAAGCAATCTGTCCCCAAATTAATTACTTCATTTCGCATTGTTTTTGCCATGCTAAATGAATGAGATGCCCCCTCCCCTCCCCACGTCCCTTCTGAAACCTTCTTACTGTGTCAGACTTGTCACTGCAATCTCTCTTAATTGCAGGCTCCTTGGTAATTTCTCTGCCACAACATTTTCCTGAGGAGAACCACTGGTGAGTACTCAGATGAAAACAAATGCTCTGACAAGCTGGAGTTTTAATTTTTTTTTTCTTTAGGTTGCTTGTAGAAGAGGATCATTATTAGCAGATGATAATTAGGAAGTGGTAACACTTTAATTTGCAAGGATATATGGAAATTCATTAGCATCTGAACGCTTTGCTGTGCTCCATGGCAAATGGACTGGAAGTATCGGATTGGTTCCTAATAGCTGTGATAAACACTCTGACCAAATAACTGTCACCACTGTTTCAGCCGTTGATCTACGTGTCCTGTACTTGTACAACCTTTATCAGGGAGGCCAGAGACAGGGGAAGGGTGAAATTGCTCCTAACATCTTGTCTAGGCTGATCATCTAAAGGGAGTTCTCTCTTCTTCAGTGGAGATGAGAACCTCTATCCACAATCACAGAATCAGAGAGTTGTTGAGGCTGGAAAAGCCCTCTGAGATCATCAAGTCCAGCCCATGTCCCAACACCCCCACATGGGCCAGACCAGGGCACCAAGTGCCACATCCAGTCTCTCCTTAAAGACCTCAGAAGGTACCTCCAGAAGGTAGTTCAGAGAAACGTATTGACAGGAGAAGGGATAACAGTTTCAAACCAAAAGAGAGTAGGTTTAGATGAGATCTCAGGAAGAAGCTCTTCACTGTGAGCGTGGTGAGACCCCGGCACAAGTTGCCCAGAGAAGGTGTGGAAGCCCCATCCCTGGAAGTGTTCAAGGTCAGGTTAGATGAAGCTTTGAGCAACCTGGTTGTAGTGAAAGACGTCCCTGCCCATGGCAAGAGGGTTGGACTAGATGATCTTTGATGATCTTAGATGATCTTTCCAAACCAAGCCATCCTGTAATTCTATTAAATTATCCACTCAAAAGTCATGGGAGATGAGGTGGGAACTTGAAGAGTAGATCAAAACTGTGGGGAAAAGGCTCCTGCTCAGAAAGTGGAGAACTATTGCGAACAGTGTTAGCTGGAGCAGGGACCTCATCCTGCAGCCTATCACCTCTGGGATGAGATCAGCACTCCCAGAACACAGCTCATCCTACCTTGGACACATGCACTGACACAGAATGAACCATCTTCAGGGTACCAACTTCTTCCCACTGAGAAGAAAGTCAAAAAATCTACTTAAACCAGATGCTTGACTGGCCCAAGAAGCTCAAGGTAGATGAAAAAAGTGTACGCTGACACCTCACAACTGATTCGCCATCTGGCAGGACTGTATTCCCTCTGTATATTCCAGCAAGCTGCAAATATCATCTAATTAAAACATAGTGAAAGTGGAGAAAAGACCTTGTTTGCTTACTTTGAGCAAGTGCAAAGATATTCTTAAAGTACATAAATCCTACTTTGCATGAAGCAACTATCCTCAAAAAAAAAAAAAGAAAGCCTTAGCTTTAAAAAGTGAAGTCCCATGAAGAGCAGTGATTCTTCAAGAACTGAACTTTCCAAGTCCTTCCCTGGCCAGCTGATATCTCTATAGCTACAGAATTGTTTTCTAATTTCCTCTGACCATTCACTTACCACTGTTTCCTCCCCTGCCAAGACAGCGAAGCAGAGGGTAACCTGAAGACTATCAGTTACTTGCACCATAAATCATCTTTATTTTGAATTATTATGAAATACAGTCACATGAAGGAAGAGCATGCTCTGGATCTTTCTGCTAGGACGCACTGCCGTAGAGCTATAAACAACATTGATGTGACATTGTCAGTGTGAGCTTTCACTGTTAATCATTTATTGAGGAGAATGGAAGCGAGACACACCTGCCAAAGCCATCATCTCGGCAGACTTCACAAACTCAGGCTAAAATCAGACCACGGAACACCGTTCACAAACTTTCCACTGCCGGTGTGGGCTTTCTGGATTATTATTTTCTTGTTGCCATTTTGCTTTGGGTCGTTTCCCCCTCCACCTCTTTATTTACTTCTATTTTGTGATATTTCAGAGCTGTGAGGAACGAACACATGCGTTTTGCCTTTGAGTGATTGAGGTGAAAGAACGGCCTCCTGAGAGCCTGGATTGCCAAAAAGAAGGATTTCAAGGCTGAAAGCTTTGAACTCCAGAGCTCTGTTTCCCATAGCAAGGCAGAAATGTAATTCATCTAAACCTTGCAACATCCACCACACAGGGAAATTAATAATATTCCTCTTATCTCGTACCAGGGAGAATGGAGGTTCAACAAAAGTTGTGAGATTGGTTTATTTGCACTGGTTGGGCATCAAGGTAGGGTAGAAAATTAGATTACAGATTTCTAGATTCGCTGGTCTCAGGATTCCTCTGCTGGACTGTCTAAATCACTTAATTTTCTTGCTTTTCACTCAGCCCTCTCATTTCAGTGAGACAATTTCTACACTGCAACCTGACCACAGGTAGCTCTTCCCTTCATCTGTGCCACTCTGGCAATACTTTACCCCAATATAATGGTCACCTCACGGAAGTCTGGAGTGCTTGGAAACCATGCTGGACCCTTCGAATACTACGAGGGTAGCAGTTTGGCTTTCTGCACTTTTTGGCAAAAAAACCAGGTCTCCCAAGGTATATTTTTCCACATCCTGCCAGGAAACAACCAGTCGACATGCAGCAAACAAACAAAAAAGATCACAGCTAGAGCTGACACAACTGGTCACTGAATCAGTTTGGGTTTCTTGGATTTAGTAACAATAATGTCATCTCCATGTCAAGAAGAACAGTTTCTGTAGGAGTCCAGCCAAGAAGAGACACAACAGCTGAGCTGCCTTCCTCTTGCCTGCTCTTTGTGAAATACCTTATTAAAGGATCTTCGGGTTTTCCTGAGGGGTTGCTCTACAAAGGTGCTGGGACAGGTTTGGAAATTGCTGTAGGGAGGAAGGAGGGAGCCGTCACTCCCAGATGGAAGGAAAAAGGACACCTGCAGCACATTGATGTCGAGGAACCTATAAATAACTCTTTGGGACAACTGGGCGAGAAGACATACAATAGGCAAAACCGCCACGTTTCTGCATGGGCGTCCCTCTTGCCTCTCTTTGCAAGCGCTGCAGGAGGTGTGTACACCAACAGCATCTTCCACCTCATCTCTATCCCCTCCGTATGTATTTTTTTTCTCCCAGGAGCTGTGGACAGCTGGGAGGAGCGACATCCTCCATATGCAGAGCTTGTTACCTTGAGACTGCCAGACTGAAGTCTTGGCGACACGCAGGACTGCATATGTTTGGCTAAACCTGTTTTGAACAATTTAGTTCACAGTCATGAAGGCTGTGTGCTGCTTTTACTCTCATTTGACTGTGCTTTTATCACATTTAAGTAAGCTAGTCAGGAAACAGGTGAACTATCCACCTCCCTACAGGATTTAAGCCGGATGCTATGATATATAATGTCAATGTATAAACCTCAATTTACATATGACTGAGCTGTATGCCGGTTTTATTGCTGTTTTAAATATATAGCAATCCTTATAGAGCTTTTTTTTTGCTTTTTTTTTTCCTAATGCCAAGAAAACTGCAGTGAACTGAATGTTAGTGAATTGAGTCCAGACCGAGACGGACTAAACACTGATATTTGGTCAGGAGGAGTAGTGGCTAGCTGGGCATAAAATTAATGGGTGGATTTATTCTATTGCCCTTTGGACATGTGTCCAACACCACGCCCCTCTGGTGTGGCATTCCTCCCAACCACTCCAATAAGAAGAACCAGGACTGGCTGAGGGTGAGACATCCCCACTTACTTCCAGAGGCAAGCCCTTAGGATGCGCTTGTAGGTTGACTGGGGAAGGCTGACAAAATCCAAAGGCATTTCCCGAATTGGAGAGGAGAGAGGTCTCCAGCATGACTAAACAAGCCCCTTTCAAAAAGATTCTTTTCAAAAAGCCTGTGGAGAAAATCGGTCTCACCCCTTGGATTGGTAAGGGTAGCGTCGGTGCCTTTGCCTCCATCTCCACAGCGGGTATCGTCGAACGGGAGGCACTGGTCCCCGGTTCCAGCCAAGACCTCTGCATTCTTCACAATGTCTTTCACCGACGTGGTTGACTTGATTTTATAGATACGTCGACTATTGGTGTCGGAGAGGTAGATGGAGCCGGTGATGGGATCTGTGGTCAAGTAATACTTATGAGCTGGGCTGTGGCTGAAAAACAAACGTACGATGTTATTATTCCTTTGGGGGAGATTTGTTTCCTTAAGCCAATACGAGCACTTTAGAGAACAAAACGGTGCAGGGCAGACAGACTGGGGAAGTGAAGCAGTGCTGCACTTGACAATGTTAGCACAGGGCGTGTGACAGCGCAGGGTCCTGAGCTCTGTCTGAAACTCATCGCGGTGCCCGGGGTGCTCTCTGGCATGGAGAGCAGCTACCAAAGGAAAAGACTTGCTGGCCTGAGGCAAAATCATGCCAGGAACTACTATCGGTTTTGTCCCAGTGCTTGAGTTTGTTTAATTTACTTAATATAGACATAGCCCTGAAATCAGCGTTAGTGCAGTGCTGCAAAGTGAAGGGAAAGGCTGGTAGACTAGAGGCAAAAAAAAAGAAAAAAAAATTTACCCTCCCAAGACAAAAGCCCCAAAGCAAACTCCCGAGCATAAAGCTCTTGAAGATTTACTCTTCAAGATCTCTGCATCAAGGCTCATCTGGAGGTCTTGCCGACTCCAGCAAAGACTCGAGCCCTGTCCTCGTGGAGATGAGGGGAAGTCCTGCCACCTGAGTTTAGCTGGACCTCAGGTAAGGGAGGAACAAAATGGCCCTTGCAGTGTCAATTCCTGCCCTGAGTAAAACATGTTCTGGGAGGAGGGCTGAGAAACATGGCCATTGGTGTCCTGTCAAACCCTGTCCACTCAACGCTTCCTGGCAAACAAGAAAGGGTGGCTGAGAAAACGGGGTGAGCAGACAGAATGTTTCTAGCTCCAGGACTACAATGCTTACATGAGCCCAAGACTGAAGAAATTAATAAACTTGGATCCACTTTATGGAAAGCATTCAACAGGGCTGGCCAGAAAAAACAACCAGATGAGCTTAGACACAATTAAAAAACCAATATCTTTCCAGGATTCTATCTGTAGTTTAATACAGATACTAAACTTACTAACTTCATTAGAATTAAGTGTCTACTACTGGTGTGTGTTGAGTTGCATCTCTTATAAGCCTGAAACCAACAGATTAGACTTGTAACACCTGCTGCCTGAACACAGGTCTCCCTCCTTCTAAGAAAGGCTAAGCAGCAACTAGAACAAGTATGAGAAAGTCTCTACTTTCCTCCAGAACACCTTCAAGCTGTCCAAATCCATCAGGTCCCAAGAATTCATAATAATCATACAGGCCACAGTTCAGAATTTTGCACTTAGTGGAATTGTTCCAGGAGAAGCTGGTTAGGAACCTCAGTGTCAATCACGGTTGGATCTGTCCCTCATGCTAAGAAATTTCCTCTCTCCTTCAACCTTTACGTTAGGAAAATTAACACTTCTTCAGACATACAAAAACTGTTGAATTATTCTCCACTTTAAAAAGCCATAAGTTCATTCTTCATTCAAATTACTTAATACTTTGGGAGAAAAAAAGAAAGCCTTTCTGATTTATTCCGGAATATCCCTTGTGATTTATCCTATTAAAGTCCGAACAGATTTCATCTCCACAAATGACACCGATTCTCGCAAAATAAAACGCTCTGACCTTCAAGACAGCTCCAGCCTGACAGTTCCGTCTCCATCTGTAGCCCTCTCCAATGACAGCAGGTTGGTAGGGTATTATTTCATCTACCTGCACGCCACTCACACTAAGCAAGCAGCTTCAACCCTGGTGGAAGAAGTTCCCTGTGGGAATCCATCATCTATTTTGATCAGGGCGCTGCATTTTCCGCTGACTCTCCTAACAAAGCCCAGCTGAATGTCAGTCGGCTTTTGAGCTGTTCCTAATCTCGGGTTTGTGTGAGAGGTGGAGAAGAAGAGGGCATTTTTGACAGCACTTTGCAATTCTTGAGCACCTTCCCCTAGAAAGCAGGGATATTTTTCACTGAGTCTTGCAGTGGGCCCTTTGCAGATGATCAAAGGCAAATGACTTTCCCAAAGGTGGAGAAAAATGATGGCAGAACTGGAAGTTCCTGCTCCCCTCACCCAGCGCTATCATTGTAATTCAGTTTTGGATTTTATAGCCTCACCTTGGTGGATTTTATTATTGATTATGACCTTCCGTGGGAGAGAGAGATCTTAAACCCATTTTTAATCCCAGCTCCTGTGCAGAACAGACACTGAAACAATTTGAACCACGGATCAGAGAACCAGGTCAAAGCCAAACACTCATCGAGTGGAAAAACAGAATGTACTTCCCACCCTAATTCACTAAGCAAAAAACTGTCACGTTAAGGTTTGAGGAGCTGCTGGTAGCCCAAGTTTAGTTTTATTTATGAGGTCCCAACTATAAAAAAGTAAGAGTGAGTTCAAAGTCCACGATCATTAAAAATTCAGCTCTAACTGTTTAAGAGGCACACACACCTTTACTAGCAAATACGCATTGGCAGAGGGAGAGGCAGAAATTTGTGATGGTTAAACTACCCACGAGGTGGTCGTAACTTTGGGTCACTTAAAATCTTGAGTCATTTGGGTCTGGATTTCACCTGGTGAGCTGAAACTCCTAAGACACACAACTGCCTTTCTAAACCTAGGGTTTCTAAAACCTAAACCTAGGTTTCTAAACCTAGGGCAGCCCCAACACAAATGATGTTTTTTCAAGCATGGCTTATCATGGTCTCCTACACCCCGTTCCATGAATTAGTGGGCGGAAGGCTCCCTGGGATGGCTTCGTCAATGGAGTATTTAACTTGGGGTCCTTTAGAGCAGGGAAGTAAAATACAAAGTGTTAAAACGATCGAGCTGGAATTGACCCCCCTGGTCTCTGTCATGAATTTTCCCAACTGTACCAGGAAAGTGTCACGCTCTGCCCTTGCAGGAATTACATTGCGTTGTGCACTGGAGCTTTTGTTTAACGCTTTGAGACCCTTCAGGATGAGAGATGCTAAATAAACACACAGTAGTAATGTAAAAGTTCCCAATCTGCTTCCCTTCATCTCTGATAATGCACAAGCACTGGGGCTTTCGTTTTTATTTAAAGCCACAATCAATAAGCAAATCCAAGTGGCAAATTGGACTGAACTGAACAACAACTGAAATAAATCTGCCTAGGGTGAAGCAGAGTTATTTTTTTTTCCTTTCATCCTCTCTCATTGCGTAGTTAGATAACGGACCAAAACAAAAGACAGGACTTTCTACTATTCAGAAGACTTAATCAGTTGCAGTATTTGTAGTCTTAGAACATTTATCTCCCATAGATAACGTCACCACTAGAAAAGGGCTTTGGGTGATGAACTGATTTCCCATGCAGATACCTCCTTTGGCTATAAAGGGGTTTTTTTAGAAGAACCCCCCAGTGCTGCACTGATATTTTAAGTCCCTAAAGCAACAAACCACAGTTGCTGGGATGGAGCTGGCTGGTCCCTAGGCAAGAACAGACTCTTTGGTGGGCGTTAGTGGTGGTGTAGTCACTGGGAATGGGGACTCTGGGAATGGGGATGCTGGAAACCAGCCCCATGGAGAAAGACCT
>NW_009707597.1:16296-35523 GCF_000703405.1 Apaloderma vittatum | reverse complement strand
TATTAATTATTAATTATTAATTATTAATTATATGCCTAATATGCTACATCTCTCTATTTTCAAGACGGCTTCCTCTGCCAATTCTTTTTTGATGCAATCTTCATGAGTACAGGAAGCTCATACAGCAACCCAAAACTTGATCTACTTGATCTACTACTATTTACAGAAAACTTCTTGCAACAAGTTCCATGAGCCTGACAATGACTGCATTGATCATAATATTGAGACAGAAGTCTGGTCTTTTACATTGACAGAAATAATGGGAAAGTTTTGTGTAGGTAAGAAGCTACATGCCAAAATAGATATAGAGATAAGCTCTATATAGAGAGGGTGCTCTTCTCTTCAGGACCAATGCACAGATATTTTCTTCATATAAATAACATGGCAAATGCATACTCCAGTCAGTTCAGTGCCACCCTATTTCATTTTTCATTCCAATGGCAATGATGTAACTGAGACCTGAGTTTAGTACTATGTACTTTGTTCAGCCATCTGCCAAATGTAGTGAAGTGATAGGAAATATTTTAAGGTGGATTGGCTTGTATCATATGATTAAATGGGCCAAGTGCCCCTATTATGTGTTAGATGTGCTTTGGGTGAAGATCAGATTTGCTTGGTTGACTGAATTCAGGGTATTTTGCCTTTCTGACTCTATAAGAGCCAATAAAAAATTCCTGAATTTTGATGGCAAGAAGCCACATTACCTACATGCTTTAGTAACGTTGACTTAATGTCCTTTATTTTTTGGCTTCTCCTGATTTCTATCACTTTGAATCCACCTCTTTTGATTTTATGAGAAGGAAAATTTGCTCCAGAAGTCAACAGAGTGATGAAGATCAATAACTCTGCTAGCCACCTGGAACCAGTAGAAACAGATTTCTTACTGGAATTTCACAATAGGCAAGTCGATACATTTAATCTGGATGCCGTTGCTCCAGAGGTTTGTGGAGGCAAAGGTACAATATTATCAATTCCTTCCACTTTTGGGTGACAGCTCAGAGCCTCCCCAGGGCGAAAACCTCTGCTATTTTAGCAATACTGTAAGGAGAATGTGATGGAGGAGAACCTCAGATACATATGGCATTGTGTTATTATGATGACATGGTGTGAAATCCCCAGCGGAGGTGATAACTCTGTCTTCATGGGCATTTAGACACTGAGTGATACAGCCTTTGGAGGTTCACTATCTGACCAGGAAAGACATGCATACCGAGTGGATTCATTTTCATGCCAGAATCATGGCTTAGACACATCTGGAAAAGTCCAACACTTTTGTTGGTGTCACATGGAAGTCTGTGACAAAGTGAGGAGCTTTTCTTGGGTACTGGGACTTCCAGTCTGCTGAGTGGGCCAGAAGAAAGCCCTTGCTGCTGCAGTGATGCTGGTACTGCTGTCCACAGATGGACAGGCTGGTAGGCAGCACTGCAGGACCACCTGTGCCAGGCGAAGTGGGTCACACTGAAAGCTCCGTTTGCAGTTACATTTTCTTACTTGAGGAAGGACTGGGGGACTTTTTAACCAGAGGAGGACAGTCTGAGGAGTACTCGTCATCAGCTTCTTGACAAATTTTGCTTGTGCAATATGGGAGAGCAACCGGTATGACACGGCATCAGTGGAATAGAAATACTGCCATGCAATGCTGTTTATTTTTGGCTAGGCAGCTGGTATGATTTGGCCTTTTGCTGCATTTTGGGAGCTCTGTGTCTGAGATGCGTTTTGCAGTTCTAGCTGCTGCTAGCAGACACTTTGCTCCCCTGGCCTCCATCTTGTCCATGACTTCACAAAGAAGCTTCAGACTAGATGGATTTAATGTGGGTTTTTTTGTGTTACTCAGGATGGTGAAAACACTGATCTTTTAGGGTATTTCCCTCTCCTACGTGACAGTTTTGGCATAAGTGTTTCCTCAGACTTGACAGGTGTAAGGGTTTTGCAGCTGGATTTATCACTGTCCTCCCAAGCAGAAATACAGTTTTCTATGGAGAAAGGACACAACAACAGTGTATGGTATTGCTATTTCTCAGTCTAATGACAAAGTGGGAATGTCACCAGTGCCATAGGAGGTAACATCTGAGAAGAAAGCAGTAGCTAATGGCCAAGGCAGGTTAGGTGAAGATAGGTTGGTGCTGAGCTGATGCTCTGCAAAGTGATACCTCTGGTTTGCGTGAAAAGCTCCAACTGAAGAAGCAGCCAAGACCACAGGGCATGCAGGCAGGGCCAGAGGCTCATGAGCTGCCTCCATGTTGCCAGTTCCAGTGTGGAAGCAGTGCAATCACCTCTGAAGACTGTCATTGCTAACAAGTGCCATGGGCAGGCAGCACAGTGCTCCATGGATGCTACTACAGCACTTCCAGGCTTAGAGCTGTTAAGCCACACAAAGTTTTGCCACCGGTCTCCTCTCAGCCCCAAGGGCTCCCAGGAACCTCTCTGCTCTCTGGGTCCCACAAGCCTGGTAGCATACAGCTGCCGGATAAGCAGCTACTGTGTCAATCCAGCAAACGCTCGTATTTTTTCTGTGCTATTTAGACAAAGGAAATAACCAACATTTGATTTAAAATAATTATGGGAAGTGAGTTTTCTGAACCAAACCAAGATAATTTTACAGTGCCTTGTCATATTCTGCATGTCCTTGTACAGACTGACTGAGCACCTCAGATGCCTCTTGAGGAAGGGGCCAGAAAGGAGTTTCCAAATGAATTTACCAGTCAGACACAGGTAGTTACCATGCAGATAATCCCTGTTTCTGTGTTCCTTCTATAGCAGCAGGACTCTGGTACACTCAGGTAGAGGAAAATGACCTGTCTTTGCCTGCTCAATCCTATACACTGGCAAAATAAGAGTAAGATATGAAGTTCTACAGAAATCACCAGGGCCATGCATCATAAGAGAATGACGCTTTCACCATGTGACTGACATAGAAAGAGGGACACAGGGCACAGATTTCTCTTCCTCAGCATCAGGGCTGTGCCTCCCTGTGAAAGAAGCCACTGAGACAAATTGTAGTGTATGGTCAAGACAGTCTGAACTACATTCATATTTTCTTCACTTGATAGACAAAGGAAACAATGAAGCTGGGGGTGTTTAGCCTGGAGGAGACTCAGGAGGGACCTTCTCACTCTCTACAACTGCCTGAAGGGAGGTTGCAGTCAGGTGGGGGTCGGGCTCTTCTCCCGGGCAACCAGTGACAGGATGAGAGGGCACGGCCTGAAACTGCATCAGGGGAGCTTTAGGTTGGATCTCAGGAAGCCCTTCCTCACGGAGAGGGTGCTCAGGCACTGGGATGCACTGCCTAGGGAAGTGGCGGAGTCACCGTCCCTGGAGGTGTTTAAGGAGAGGCTGGATGTGGCACTTAGTGCCCTGGTCTGGCTGATGTGGTGGTGTTGGGTCATAGGCTGGACTTGATGATCTCAGAGGTCTTTTCCAGCCTCAACAATTCTGTGGTTCTGTGATTCTGTAAAACAGTAAGAGTTTAAAAAAACCACAAGGGTCAGTGTGTGCCTCTGCAATATTATTTTTCCACTGTCAAAAATGTACTTTCACGTCCACCTGTCCATATAATTTTGGGTAACTCTACTCACATTTATGCATTCTGGGTGATTTGGGCAAATAGTCTTACACCAGCACCATGGGAAGGATTTTGCATCCCCTGGGAGATGTGCCTGGGGTGGTGGCAAGGAGGAGAAGGCTGAGGACTCTGTTCTATTTCCCCATTTCCTTTATTATTGCTAACGGAATACATGTCCATTCACACTCTCCAAACAGAAAGTTTGTGCTTGGGTTCACTACAGGTGTTATAATCCCAGCCTCCAGGTATGGATGCATGCTAGCTCAGATAGTCTCTGAATTCAGGTCTCCTGACCACAGGTATATACTGACACTGAGAGAAAGTGGTTTGAAAGAGTTTTTGCTTTTGCTACTGTAGTCTTTACACTAATTTTTTTCGTGTGTAGCCTGTAAGCATTTGAGTTATGATGAACCTCTGTAAAAGCACTTAGCTGTTTAAAATAATCTTTGTTGTCAGCTGGAGAACTCTGGGAATAGATTGTACCATATTTCATTCATATAGCAAAACTTCTTAAAGAGTAAACTTGTCTCAGAAGATATTTCATGACAACTTGCAGCTGCGTCCATACAGCATAAAATAAGACGTGGAAGTCGAGAATCTGGTGGGGGAAAAGAAAGGCTCTGGGGAAGTCTTCCTTATGAGATGACTATACTTAGCTATAAACTTATACTAACATTGATTCTGGGTGGTTTGTTTGCTTGTTTAAGTGTGTAATCATTAGTTATTGCATAAAAATATGGTAGTTCATCCACCTTGTAATTCATTATAATGCATAAGACAAGACAGAATCCTTTGGCATTGATATAGTCTAGCACATAAACAGTACCAGGACTTTTCCTTACCCCAAGGATCAGTAAAACAGCTTATTGTCTCCTTTGAAGTCCTTCCATATGTTTGTGATATTTGAGTACAAAAGAATTAAAAAGTTCTTTTGTAGTCTGCATTCTTGTGAAAGGAAACAGTTGCTTTACAACCATAATCACAATTTAAATATAAATATTTCCAAAGATTTTTATTTTTAACCATGATCAGATGCTTCAGGCTACATTAAAGAGAGAACATTGTAAATTCCAGCCTAGAGTAAGAGGAATACAACCAAAGGTCTTGAGTATAAAGAATCTGAGGGTTTTGTTTAATTCCCACATCATTAATGTAATTTAAAATTTGTTCCTGCTAATTTTAGATATATCTGAAATTAAATTTCAGCCCAGAGCACTTTCTACCAGGAAAAGACAAGGGCTTACAATGGAAGTGCTGGACAAGCACCTCTAAGCTTCACTCAGAGAGACAGGACCATGTAAGGGCAAGGTGGGGAACGCAGGAAAACACAACTCCTTGCCATGCTTTTGGGATTTTCTCCATCTCAGGTTTCTGTATCAGGGATAATCCCTTGGAGTGCTGTGAAAATTGGTTACTGATGGTGAAATTTCCCTTACTGCTTAGAGGCATTACATGCTTTAGTCCCACTGACTGTAATACAAATTAGGCATTCAAAACCTTGAAGTGCCTTTGAGAAACTGATACTGAAATGTGTGCAAAGGTTACAAGTTCAACTTGGGGCTGCTTTGCAAGTACTGGGAAATCACAGTCCCCACGTCCGACACTAGTAGTATCATGAGTAATATCCTGAATATCTTCACTCACTTCAGCAGTATCCCCCATGCTGTAACTAAGATGTAGCAGCTTCCTGATAAACTAGTGCCATGTGCTCTCTTGCACGCTCTACTTGGATCTGATGCCATGTTTCCCATCCTGAGTTTTTGGCCAGAAAAAAATGAATGTGAAATTCAGAAAGGCTTATCAAACTCTGTGGGTGGCACCAAGGACTGCAACTTAACTCCCTGACACACAGGTTGAGAAAGGGAACAGCTGATTGTAACCTTTTGAGCTTTCTGAGAAAGTCGAATATTGCCTCACAGCCTAATGTTCCTGTTTGTCCCTTTTGTTGCTGTTTGTATCCTGCTCTATGGAAAAAGCAAGATGTTTGAATCTTGAGGTCTTTTTTATATGTGCCTCTGAGTTACCCTAGTGCACAAATAAATTGTGTAGGTGCTTTGTGATCAGAATAATCTCACATGATCAGTCATACATTGTTCTCTTGTCAACAGCAGCCATCTAGGACCAGCCTTGTGTCCTGGACTGAATCCAGAATAAACAAGCACCCTGAGGGAAATGCTCCATAAACTCCCAGAATCTGGAGACATTCTTAACTTGCAGGTTGCCAATTTATTTTTTTTTCCCTGGGAATTAAAAAAACCTTATTATATTTAACATAAGGCTATTTTAATGGATGAAAGATTTAGATATGGAAAATTTCAAGCAAAAGAAGAAAATTTGGGACTTGTGTGCAAGTGTTTAAAAATATTTAAAAAAACTCCAACGCATTCTTTTCCATGTACTCAGTAGGATAAACACAGGGTCAAAATTCTGGTGGTATAAATGAGAAAATATACCAAAGCTAATGAGGCTGCTACTTGTTTTCATCTTTGGATATTAAGGTTCCTCTCATCCTGCTCATAAGACTGTGGAATTTTATGATTTTGGCCTTGCAATCACTCTCTCTGAGGTCTTGGGAGGCATACACCTCCTTGTCCCATACAGCCAGGTCACAACATTCCTCTTCAGGCACATTTGTGGTAGATAAAGATAAAACTGTTTATCTGGCAGTTGTTCTTTGGCAAGCTGGTTTTCCCTATTAAGTCATCTATAAAGAACTTTCAGTTTCAATCAAAAAAATAAAATGGATCCCAGGTCAGAGTGAAACCTCACCTACTCTGGGATCCATAGCATTAATGTGATTGTGGGATCCCTACTTTGCAGATAAGGACCTGACAGGATTTAACTCAGTTTTCTGGGTGTTGTGGTTTTTTGGGTTTTTGTTTTTGGTGTTTTCTTTTTACTTATCTTCAGGATTCTGGTGGAGATGCTGAAGATCTGCCCTAGGAGATGCAATATGCTGCTGCTGTTCTTGTTCGCTCAGCCAGTGTACCTAGGGCTGGTTCAGGAACTCTGCGAGGAACTCGTGTTAAACTGAACAGCAAAACCCAGAGTGGCACAGAGCACCATTGATACCCATAATAAAATCTGCACCTAAAGTTATAGGTTAATGATACCCTGGAAAATAACAAAACAGGTTATTAAAAGGTGTTTAAACATGTAATCAAGCTGAAGCTGTAAAAATACCTGCATACTTCAGTGTTGACCTACTGAATATGTTGCCACCATCACAGGAATGAATATTTGGCCCTTAATATTATTTGCTATTTCTCCCAGTGTTTCACCCTAGAGAGTGCCAGCATTTAACAGCACAGGTCCATATCTGACAAAGATATCTTTAACTACTCTCCAGTACTATCCCATTTACGGAAATTGCTACTTCTCCATAAAATCAGTAGTGAGAATACTTCCTCTGAGAAAAACATTTCCATCCTCAAACTGCCCAAGGGAGGAATTTAAAAGTATATACATCACAACAGGATATACTCTGGTGTTACTGCTCTTTCAGCATGCATGCTTTTGTCTCCATTCCTGCCTTTCCACTCCTCACGGTTCATTATCCTTCTCCTTGCAATTAAGCTCTGAGGCATTTCCACACTCTCTCTGCAGCTGAGAAAGAAGAGATGCTGGCAAGGAATTAGACGAATATGTGGAGGGGGGAATTCTCCTACTTGGGCTTATGCCTTTAGCAAGCTCTCTTGCAACATCTGTATATTATTATAGCGCAAAGTCTATCATTCTATCCTTAAGAAATCCTCCCAGCTGCCTTGCAATTTTGCTGGGTTTATGTTTTTGATTCAATTAAAGCTATAAAAAATAATGCTTGTGACACCCACAAAGGGGCCAGGAGAATATCAGGAGAGCAGCACAAATATCTGAGGGGTAAGAAGAAAAAGAAATAAGACCACTGATGGACTCCTTCCGCGTTTACCTCCTTCTGAACTCTGTCTTGTAGAAGAAAAAGAGAGCAATCAAGACCATTATAGCTGTGTCAGGTCCTGGCCTGAGAAACTAGTTTGGGTTGAGGCAGCCGCTATGTTACATGAGTCACAGGAATTTGTATGCAGTGTGGGTGAGTCCAAGTGTGAGCTTCCTCTTCTGTTCCCCTTTCCTCTGCCCACCTAAATCTGTACCTGCACTAGGCACAGCTATGAAGGTATAGATATTTCTCAGAGGAAGGGTGGAAAGATGGGAGTGTGCAATTGTCTGATTTTAGATAACTGCAGTATTGCCAACATTTGCTCTTTGCAGAAAATTAAAAATTTTTTTTTTCAGCCTTGAGTTTGTGCGCAGGGAGGGGAACCGCTTCAAAATGTCTTAGGATGAGTTTAACTTGCTGCTTGTAATCAGGACTGGCAAGCGTGCACCATGGTCTGGCAGGGATCCTCACAGTACCAGGTGTCAGCCTGGAGGCTGATAGCACATCAGTACAGCAACCCATGGGACCAGAACAGGCAACCTATGTCATCTCATGATTCCATGCAGATGTTCAATGACAAAGAGATACCTGGCATGGGTCCTACTCATATAAAATGCAATAAAAATCCACAGTGTAATATGGCAGCACTGATTATCAAAACATTTTTAGGCTAGGCTTTGTTGTTAGTACAATGGCAGGGCTGGATACTTTATAATCAGGTTTGGCATGGCCTGGAATGCTGTGTGCACCTGAGAACTGTTTATAAATTGAGGGTAAATCAGAAAAAAAAAGAAAGAGAGAAATCAGAAATGAAGAATTTAGGACTGATTCATAAGACAGCAAGAGAGGAAGCCAGTAGGCACATCCGTTGTCTGAAGTAAACAGGGTAGGAGGGGCAAATTCAGCAGGTTTGAACGAGATCTTGAAAACAAGACAGAATAGCATATTAGGACGATAGTTCTGTCAGGAAGTGAAAGGCTAGACACAGCAGGGTAGACAAGCAGTCTGTACAGTCTGCTAGATTACAAAGGACAGAAATTAAAATGTCCAGAACAGAAGTCCAGAGTTGTTTCCCTGGGGAAATCCTCTTTACTCGAGTCATTTAGGATGAAATCAGCACGACCATTGGGGAGACACTTGTGGGAATAGTGCCCTTGAGAAAGCAGGAATATCAGGGGTGACTAGCCTCAACTCCTGAGCTTACGCTGCTGGTAAGCGGTACAAGCAGGATTCCCCTGCCACTTCACATGGTTGGCAGCAGGACTATGCTAGCTCAGCAGCTCTGGGCTAATCCAAGGAGCAAGGAAAGCTTGCAGAGCTGTTCAGACTGACCTGGTGGTCTGCCGCAGGCATCTGGTACCCATGAAAAACTCCCATGGGTCTGTCATGCCACACCTCAAGGTCTTGGAGCAATGCCCTACAAGTCTTCAGGATCTAGCTGCTCTAAGGTTTTGGCATGTGACTTGTGGAATGAAAAAGTGTGTCCAGCCTGCATGAGAAGGTCTTGTAGATCTCTCACAGCTCCATTTCCTCCAGATCGAAACCCAAGGATGAATCAAGTAATAAGTCAAGGGTGAGTGAGATGATGAAACGAAAATAGTATCTTTGCTTTGAGCCTTCCCTTTTTTTTTACAACATTATTCCTGCCAAAGGGTTATTAGTTGACAGATGTACCCAAGACTCTGCTGTATGTTTATGTATAGTGACATAACTTCAAGACAATGGTGAACTGAATCAAAGCAAAAATTAAAACATTATCAGAAAAAGAAGAAAAATTACAAGAAAATATCATTAATGTAGTGATATTGATAATTCACAAGCATATACACACAAACAAATTTAGTGATGGAACTTTTACTTCCATCCGGTGGCTTTTCTGTTCTGTGTAGGGATTTCAGCCCAACAAACTTCCCAAATATTTTCCAGAACTTGGACATAACCTCTGGAGTAGGTATTAATATTATGTAACTGAGGTTCTGTTCATTTAAGTCCTGACCCCAAAAACTGGTCCCTCAACAAAATTCAGTGTAGAAATACTGGTCCAATTTATGGATCCTTTTGAAAACAGAGAGCTAAAGTTCATATTCTTACTTCTCAGGAGCTATAATGGCCTGGTGGACTGTAGCTACTCACTCATCCTCCATCTCTTCCAGCTTTCCCAACCTCCCACACAGACCACCCTAATTCCCCCACTCTCTTGACTGCTAGGTCCTTCCCCTACACATCCTTGAGATGTCATCCTTTTACCATGACTCACACAGCTCATACACATGCAGGAGATGAAAGAGGAGACAAAGACAGCAAAGATCAAAACTTTGACCTGTACTTTCTTTTTGCCACTCTTTCTGTTTGTTGGGTATTTTTTGCATTGATGGTCAAATACAACTGTAGAGCATCATCTCCAACATTACTCAGTCTCAGAGCCTTTTCTGTTTTTCACCACAACCCACTTCATAGAAGCCATCCACTAGAATGACATTACTTTACATCTCTGAGTACATATACAACCCTTCAGGGTGTGAAAACAGAGTATAAGCTGCCAAATTCTGAAGGTTTATCCATTTTTGGTATCAGCTGAGGGACTAGGACAGAACACCTTCCCTTCCTGTGAGACTCAGAATATTCTTTGCCCAACTCAGAGACCCAGCAGACCAGAGTGCAGAGTCCCAAATGAAGAGTTTTATGAGCACCATGGCAGAGAAGGTGTTGGGCTGGTGAAAGCTGGACCACACTGAATGTCACCAAATACAACACAGTCACATCCTGTCCTGTCTCCACTAAGGGCAGTGGAGGAAGGTATGAAAACTCCCCAGGTAACAGACGGAGAAAATCTGTAGCCTGGTAGTCCTCTAATCCTAGCAGAGTCTGGTCAGGTCTGAGATGTGAGCTGCTGCAGCCATCCTGAAAAAATTTTCTATTGCAGTGTTTCACATTCTTGCTAGTGTTTAAAGATCCCATCTTATCTGAATCTTAATAACTGTAAAACATTTGTATTGGAAAATTGTCACTTTCCTAAAGGCAAGCACCCAATATGCATGGACACAGCAAGAGATCCAAAAATGGCTCTTGAAACAGGATATCCTGGGATCTGAAAACTCATTAGGCTCTCAGCTGCCTGGTGGGCGCTTTTCCACTTCACTTCACTGTATGCAATTAACGTTAACCTAATTCACCATTGTTTTGAAGAACTTAATTAACTTTAGCAAAATGTATTGTGAGACCTAACGATTTTTCCGTTCAGTTCAATATGACTTTGCTCATGTATTGATCTGGAGATTGAGAGACTCATCTATTATAGGATTTAAACAAACCATCAGACTAGTTTATTAGTGAAAGAAAACAGTTATTTTACTTTATCTCTCTGTCCCTAACCTCGGCACTCTCTTTTTGCAGAGAAGAACAAGATAAAGAAGCCAAACAACTCCACCCTTGAGAGGTATTCCTAGCTATTACTCTTGCAGAGGCAAGGAGAGGAGAGAAAAGGATGAGAAGTAAGATAAGGGAGGGGAAGGCTATGGAGAGAAATCACATAGAGCTCTAATTGGTAGGACTTACAAAACTACTCTGAAAGAAAAATTGTCCAGATTTCAAATGTAAGGTCAATTTCGTATCTTGTGCTGCTCCCTCAGCCTCTAAGGAGTGCTTCCAGAAAGGGCTTCAGCTCAGCCTACATACCAGGAAACTGGGGAGCTTGTTCTTCCACAGAGGTATATGTGAAAAGATCCCAACTTTGCACTGTTAAAACTTATGACTTGGGAGCCATAAACTCAGTTGTTAAAACGGATAAAAGGTAAAAGGCTGCACTGGGCAAATGCCCTGTGTGTCCATGTGTACATATCTGTGGCTCTCCCCCTGCACTCCGTGCACCCGTGCTGGCCCCACTGGAGCGCAGAGGCAGGCACATCAGTTGAGGTGATGCAGACCTGGGAGCATCTCTCCCTGTGAGGGCCAGTGAGACATCATGCCATCAGAGGGAACCTGTACCACTGGCTTGGCAAGCTGGATGAATATGACTGTGTCCTAAGTGTGTCCGGTGAGGACGGGTCTGTGCTCCCAGACAGCAGTGCCTCACAGCACATGGAGGAGCTGTGGTCACCTGAGCAGGAGCTGGGACTTCCCGTGGGCCTTTGCCCACTGCAGTCGAGCAGCAGCCACATCCTCAGGCCTTATTAGTGTGCTTCGGCTCCCCAGCTAGCTTGCTGAAAGGTCACCGCAGATCCCAGCATCTGTGCCTCTCTGGGTATATGAGCAATGTTTTGTGAGCTGAAGACCGAGGAACAGATTCAACAATAACCTTTTCTCTGAACAGATACTCAGTTTGTCATTGTACTGTATGTTCTGTTAAAAGTCTTGAATTTAAAACTGTGTATTAAGAAGCATTGACAAAGCATAGAACTTGACAAATGGCTGGCGTGCTGGAAAAAACAGCATCATGTTTTGTCAAAAAGCTGCAAAACTCAAAAAGCTATCAGTACTACTGACAGAAAGAAATAATATCCATATTCCAAATGTAATATTGAAGATATGAAGTTAATTAGAGAACTAGATTCCTGGTTTACAGTGCTTAGAGTGAATAAAAAAAACCTCATGCAAAGACACAGCTGTTTAGGACTTTCTTGGCTTTAAAGAACAAAGGCACTCACTCTGCGCTGGATTTCACAGGACTTTCCTGAAAAGTTGCTATGAATATAGTTGCAATGAATTACCGTAAAGTCAAAATTGTTGCATTGCCCACATGCCCGCCTCAGGTTCTGCAGTCTTCTTCACTTGTTCATGCTTTTGAATAAAGACTGCTGCTTGCAAAATGTGTTATTATTAACCACATTTCTCCCTAGTGCAACAGCTTCCACACAAAGTGAACCCTTGGCATATGACCCAAACAAATGTACATAAGCTTTATCTATAAACTTTCAGAGTCTTTTTTTATGAAGTTTTCATTAAACTAGATAACAACAAAAGAAACCATCGCCAGTGGAATAAGCAAGCTCTTCATCTGGTGCCAACAGAATTATTGCCAGGTCTTTTTATTGGAAAAAAAGAATGAGATTCTTTGTGGAAATCCAAACGAGGTTGCTTCTTAGATGTAGGCTGGCAAGTGGCAAATTAAATAATTCAAATCAACCCCCATTTCTGTAACAATAAAGCTCAGAAGGATTCTGCTTCTTCTTTTGCCTCCAATTTCAGCTTTGTTGCAATTCTCTCTTAGATACTTCACTTTAGATTCAATATGACTATGTGTTTTCCAAATCATGTAGAATAAACAGAAAAGCAAAAGTTCTTTTTTGTACTGCCAGAACACTCGTGCACCCTTTCTACTACAAAATGCCACCTTAAAGGCTATTCCTAAAGGGTTTTTATAAATCTTTCCTAAAAATTATCCAAGTTCAATTCCTTAGCTAGTGTAGAGAGTATCCATTTGGCTACTGACAAGGTTCAGCACATATTCTGTCACCAGAATTCAATAAAGCAACATTGATGGACAATAAATATGGTGTGTCTGTAATATATGCAAATAATTTTTTTTTATGACAAGCAACATCAAAATACATAAGAATACTTAATGCATAATAATATACAGAAGCTTCTACATGAAGCTTATTGATTCATCTTCTGTAACTGTGAACTGCAGTTCACAGTGATTGGATGGTGATTGGGAAATCAAATATTTGTGGAGAGACATTGACTCTGAAAAACTAGGAAAGAGGGATTTGCCTCATAGGTAATGAAAATTCTGCATCAATAGTGATGTGAGTTTTGTTCTTGCCTCAAAACCCAAACTCCCACTGGCTTGCAAATGGGATGGGATTTACCTTGGCTTGATTTACAGCCCCTTTCGTCTGTCTGGGTTGTTACAGGAGTCTGAAGACCCTCAGGGGCCAAAGGTTTTCTGCATAGATGAAGGACATGGAAGGCAATACAAAACCAGATGAAAAATCTAACCAGAGGAATGTAAAAAAAAATAGTGGATATTATTAAAGATTAGTAACTGCTTTCCTCTCCAATGGAAGTCTGCAGCCCAGCAAACAGGATTAATTGAAAATCAACAATATTATTCTGGCAAATGTTGTTTCTTGCTTGGTTTATGCCGGGCACATAAGGGGGTCATTTTAGCTTTACAGATGTATAAAAGAGACCACAATCAATTAAAACTACCACTGTAAATACTTCTGAGCCAGGATGATTCCCTTCAACTGTTTGTCAATGAATGGCATTATTCAATATGCGTAATCCTTTGGAGATTAAGAATCATTAGCTAATAAACTCTGCCTTAGAGCATCTCTAACATCTGCAGTTTCTTGGTCACAGAAATGCATTTATCACAGCAAGCATAGAGAGGAAACAGGCAACCATTCCCCAGCTGAAAACCTTATGAAAGCAGGGACCTTGCAGAGGAGGCAGGGGGGAGGGAGCCGGCTCTGCACACTGCTTGATCCCTTGCACAGAAAAAGCGGAACTGATTTAAAAAATAAAATCTGCAGAGACCTGGGTCTTTAAAAGACAAACACAAAAAACCCCAAATGCACCAAACCGAAATACTTGTGGTTTTTCAAAGGAACAAGCTCAAAGTAAACCACCTTGAAAGCAAAGAAGGCTGCTAGGATCTTTGCTGTTCTCAGAATCCTCGTAAGTAACTCCACAATTATCAGCTGAGTCTACTTCACCACAACGGATTTAATTGTGCATTGACGCTGAGAGGGAGGGAGGGAGCGAGATGACAGGCAGCCTCGAGGAAAAGATTTATCCCCTCCCCGCTGGGCAGTTTGATAAGGGATGTTGATTCTGCAAGGTCTCACAATGGCTTTTTTATTTGTTTGCTTAATACTGGCCTGTTTCAGAAATGCACACAGCTGAGCTGACAGGAGATGCAAACAGAGCGCGCTCGTTTGGGAACTACGGGGGTGGCAGTACACAGGAAAATAGCCTCTGTCTTCTTCACAGGAAAGTCAGCTGATAAACTGATCTTAAGACAACGTATCTTCCTTCCTCTAAAATGCAATAGCAGGCAGATCTTGTGACCTCAATGGCCTTCTGCTGAGTTTATTCCTAACCGGGGAGGGAAAGGGGGAAGCTTTCCTTGGCAGACATAGCACAGAGTCCCTATGTGAATCATGCGCTGTGCTTAAAGCAAGAGCCAACAATACCAGCATAGTGGGCCACATATCTTTCAAAGCAAGGGAGTTCACAAAGAAGTCCCCTGCACGCAGAGATAAGCTGCAGCAGCCCTTTCATTAAACATCCGCTATGTACTTCCCGTCAAAGCCGCAGGCTTGGCCCAGGGGACGGCTGACTGAGGGGAGCTAGCAGCCGCTCTCATGGCTTCTCGTTTTGCTATTTAGGCCAGATTTTCCCCACAGCACTCGGCAGAGGGCAAAGAGAAACACACTATTTATGTCACCCTATTTACACACAGCTTTTGCAGCCCTGCATCATGCTGTAGCCTTTCTCATCCCTGTCTTGGCTCTGTGCAACAGAGTAAACATCATAAAGAACATAAAAAAGGAGTTTTCCTGAATTTTCCCTGAACTTCCCTGGCAACAGAAAGCTTTAATGGGGTGAGGGTTTTTTGCCTTCAAGAAAACATTCCTCCCGCCCTCTTTCCTCCTCAAATAAAGTTGGCAAAAACTTAAAGTCTTGTGCTTGAGGGCCATGCTCAGGGGTCCATCCAGGAAACTGTTCAAAAGAGTTTGTGCAGCAGCTCACTTGCCTACTTTGAATCATACTGTGCCCATGCTCATTTTTCCTCCCCTTGAATTAACTTTGCTTGGTAGTATCCAGATTGTTATGGCTCAATCCTACCATACACGACAGCAGTAAGCAGTCATGAGGCCAGGCTTTCTCCTGCCTTGCACTGAGGATGACCCTTCGCATATGTCCTTTGTGAGTGTAAAACCCTACCGCCTCAGATTTGTTGGTATTGCACACCCCACTGCTTCTGAAAACTACATACCCTCCTCTAAGAGATCCAAGAGTGCTTCCACTTAATCCTCTCAGCATTTATGGCTATTAAAGTTTGTGCTGGTACAGAACCAAGAGCCTAGGGCAGGACCTGATTTTATGAGGTGCTATATTGGAGTCCTGACTCAGGACCTAATGAGCCAAAAAGAACGAGAAGAGACAAACAAGTCAGGATGGGGTACAGGCAGGATGCATGCACTCAAAATAACGTGCATGCATGTCTTGCGCCTCTAAGTAATACTCCTTACTGTTACGATGGGGAAAATAATGTTGAAATTAAAGTGGCTGAGTTATTTCCCGAGGGAGACATCGTGCCTGAGGTGCCATTATTGCTACCCAGTGATCGAAAACGGGCTTAGAATTCAGAAGAGCAGGTCTGTGAGGTCTGTAACAAGACCACCAGTCAGGGATTCCCACATGACTATATCTAAAACACGGGAAGACTGTCTGTAGCTTGGCAAGTAGCTGAGAGCTGCTGCTTCCAGTAACGGTGCTGGCTGTCACTGCCAGTGGAGGCATTTGGAAGGAGAAGCTAACATTTTCAGTCATAACTAGCGACTCCTCCTTCTCAGATGTCCTTTTTGAGGATGATCTGCTTGAAAGGGAAATCGGCACACAAGCTGCTTACTGGCAAGCTGACTCCCATCCTCTTCTTTTCCTGGATCCCTGGACTGAGACACGGCACCCCGAGACCTGGCATTCGGTGCCCATGTAGCATCACCCAAGTCAGACACACCAAAGTGCAAAATTCAAAGTATAATTCCCAGATCATCCTGCTTTTTCACCCAAGGTACCAGCTGCAGTCTGCATTTTGTGGCCAACTGGCAGTTAGTGGCTCACCTCTAAGTGCTGTTCACAACTTGGAAACTATGCTAGATCTAGGATACAACTTTAAATAGAGAAAGACACGTGTTGCAAATTCAAGACTTTTGACTATTGGGCATCATGCACTGCAGCAGTAGGAGTTTGAGTTCAAAACTCTGTCTCCTAAGACAGGCTGAATTAACAGAAAGAGAAAAAATCACACCAATACTGAATGCCTACCCATGAAGGAAGCTTTGCTACTTTCCTCTCTTTCTTTTTGTCCATCTGGAAGAATGAAAGATTCATGTGTAAGCCTCTCCAGGGCATTTCTCTTCTTTCCCTTCTGTGGTGCAGTATAGCTCATTCAAACACAACACCAGCACTTCTGACCCCAGTAAGTCTTCTGTTCAGCTCAAGGGTTGGTTTGGCAGGACTCAGTATGAATCTTTTACGTGGAGTCACCGAATCTATCTGGTATGGGTCAAACACATGGCAGGGAACATGCTAGCAACTGATCTGTAAAGGCACCTGCAGGGCTATACCTGATCCTGTGCCCTGGACTCTCAGGTTTGCCAGAACATAACCTAAATTAATGCGTTACTGCTGCAGAAAAAAAAAACATGTTCCAAAAAGTCACCCAGACTTTGCTCACAAATTCAATTCACCTGGTGTAAATTCACTTGGCTCTGAAATCATCCACATTTTCCGTCTTTGAACATACAATGACTTTCTTCTAAGATTACAGCTTTTTACGGGGTCAGATGGAGGGTAAACAAATGATAACTCATGCAGATTTTGCTGAATGTATGTCTAGTTTGAGACAATACTACAATACACAAGGTAAAGTTGCCTAAGAAGAGCAAGAGATGAGTTTTTATTAGTACCAAAAACAAACAAACAAACAAACAAAGGAATAAGAGAGGAAGTCTTTTCCCTGCCTTATTACAGCACAGGTGGGAACGTTGAAGTCTGCATCTTCGACCCCTATAAATTTCTGTGTGGAAGAAATTAACTAATTTAAGACAGTTCTATCTTCCTGCTTGTTTTCTCAGCTGTAATGAAATTACTAACATGCCCTAAGGATCTGCCTAGGATTCCCCCCGGTCAGGTGTTTCATACTTCTGAGCCAAAAGAGAACAAGACAGAAACTTTATGTCAGTCAGTTATGAGGGTTCCACTGTAGAGTGATGAGTATGCACATTTTCAAGGACAAGCATAAATATATCAGTGGGTAATACATGTAAGACTTGTCATTTATTAGGGCAGTGTTTCCCAGTATGGGTGGGAGACAACTGAAACTCACTTGGTGGCTCCCTCTTCCTCGCCTGTATCAGCTCCATGGGAGTGTTGTCTGAACTGATACATGAACTACATGAAAGGGAGTGTCTCTTCACAGTACACAGATTTCACGAGCTGTTCCTCAGCTGGAAAAGGCTGGTGTTTAGAAGAAAACTTCAGTTTATGCAGTGCTGCATGGTAATACAACACAAACTAGCCACAAGGTCTGCACTAGGAGTAGGCTACGTTGGGCTCTGCTGCAGGCTGCCTCTCATGGGGAAACATGGTAATTTCAGCTCATCTGATAGCCTCAGCTGTAAGATTTGACAGCACTTCCCTCTCCTGCATATTCATCCACAGCGTATTTGCTGTGTGAGAGAGACTGCTTTTTGCTGCACATTCTCTGGACCTAGCTCTAAGTGTCTGCCTCAGCTGCACTGCCTTGATATGGTAGTTTACCAACCCTTTAGCATGAGCAGCAACTCTCCTACCTCAGAAAGAGGGCTGTGCAGGTGTAGGTTCTTCGTTTTAACCTCCCCCAGAAGGGAATGAGTTCCCCTCCTAACATGTACACTCTTTTTTGACTGTGGAACTTTATACACTCCAGACATCATATACAGCCCCTGTACCATAACACTTGTGAAGTCTCTCATCAAGTTAACAAGCAAATCACCCGTGACAGTCCTGGCCAAACTCCTGATAAAGGTTCTGAAGCACAATGACACCCTCACTCTTTCTTTCTCCCTTGTAAAATCAATCAGACTTATACTTTAAATGGGCAAGTGGCCTAAAGGAGAAATTTTCCCAGACTGTCAAGGTCCTGGGAAGGGAAGCTGAAGAGGGTCTTTCTACTCGTCAGTTATTGTTGAAAGAACATGGGATACATGGGATTTATAAATCATCAAATGCAAAGAAATTTTTGTAAATAGTCTGTAAATGAGTGGTATTCTCTTTGCCCTCCTGGCTGTATTTAATGTCCTACACCCTGTAATCAGACCTTTCTGATTTTGCGAAGGTGACAAGTCATTGCTAGAGTGTGTTAAACTCAGTTACAGGAGTACATGAGGTGACTGATGTAATTGATCATGATGCTTTGGCCTGGGATATTTAAAAAAAAAACCCCTACACAGATTGCTGAAAACCATGGCTAAAAAACAGCTAGAAATCCTACAAAGACAGTTACATTAGAACCTCTCCAATTTGCATGGCATTAGTTGGCATGTCATATAAATTGCACATCAGGCCTTCCTCTCCCTATTAGCCCTCAAAGGTTCCCCCAGTTTCTCAGAGTTGCACAGGGCTTCCTCAGTAAGGCTTTGCATACTTCACGTGCTTTACAGAATTAATACTGTTTTGCAGATAAGTGATCAAAGCATGTTCTGTCATCCAATGCCTTTTCCAGTGCTTGTTCATTTACGTATCCCTTTGCAAAAAATTGTAGTTTGCTAGGGGTGCAAACTGGTGCAAATTAAATGTGATGGGCTATAGTAGTTCATTGACTTTAAGTTAGAACTGCCAACACAAGACGTGAAAATATTGAGCCAGGCCCCCATTTTGTGTGAGTGACTGAAACATAACCTTCTCCCCCTCTTGCTCCGTTTTTGTGCCCTTTGGATTCTGAAACTTCAGCCAGCACTTGGGTCACATTTTCAAGCCTCTCTTCACAACAATGTGATGCTCTTGCAGAAAAGACAAATGTCACTCCGAGATT